>NC_056729.1:37098153-37270653 GCF_019279795.1 Protopterus annectens | reverse complement strand
TCAACCTTGATGACCTCATGCCTTGTCCTTTGATTATATTGCAATAAATATGGGGAAGATGCATGCTTCTTCTCTGTAGGAAATCATTCCTTTTGCAAGCTTTCTTAAACAAGCTTGAAGAGAATTGTCCATCCTGCTCTCTATTTATAGTGACATCTAAGAAATCTAGCAGCATTTGATTGCATAGTGAAATGTAAAAAGCTAGTACAAGAGTTCATGAACTCCATGAACTTTAACAATTTACAATATTGACCACGCCACAGAATACAAACTGTTTGTAATAAATTATGGACTTACAAAAATGATTACCTGACAGAACTTGTGTCTCCCAATGTGCAAGGACCATATTGGCCTAGCTATCGGCACAAGAAGTGCCCATAGCTATGCCAGACCTTTGCCAACAGTACTTGTGGTGCATCCTTTTCCCTTTTTTTTTGGTTTTACTTGGTTTAGTAAGGTGCACCATTTATCCACTTGCTGGTCTGTCATATATTCTAATTATTTTAGACTTGTTAATAATAACTCCCCAAGTGAAGATAATAAAAAACTAATACTCCATTTTTCAAACCAAACTACTTCATCACTAAGGTAGAGGATAGGTGGAGGATATTCTCTTGGAAGTTCTTACACAGAACCTTTCTCACACCACATAAAGTTGAATTGATGTTTAACAAAGGCACGTGAAGCTGGAGATGTAAATTAAATGTTGACTGGCAGCATATGTTTTAAGATTCTATAAAACTTAAAACATCTGATATATAGATATATACGCAATATTTTTAGACATGTATATATTTTTAAAGAAGTTTTTATGTTTCTGTAGTAATGTGTTTTTTATATTTACTTATGTGCTCTGCTCTTGGATCAAGACATTTTTTATGTATACACATTTATATGTCTCTGTAATGTGATAGATTGTATTATGGAAGCGTTCCTGCAATGATTTTTTAGTGCCTTGATAATCCTTGGTATTGATCTATTATCTATTTATTTTTTAACATTTTAAACTTTTTTAACATTTATATTAGCTAAATATGATATTTATTTGTTAGGAATATATATTTATGCGTTAGGAATATACATTGACATATATGATACTGTGATGTGTGCTTTTACCTTTATATGTGTTATTTATGCTTATTTACAAGTATTTTTTTTGACTAAGACATGATTTAAGTACTGTCAGAGATTTGTTTCTGCAATGCAACCTACCATATTATGACAGCACCATCTAATGATTTTTTCAGTGCCTTGTTTAAGCACTGGTATTTATTGATGATGCATAAATTAGTATCTTTAACATTTATACTAGCCAAGTAGAACATCATGCATTATGGAAACTATATATATATTGATATACATGGCTTGTTGAACTTCTTTATATTTTCTATGTCCATACATATTACACAGATAATACACAGATATTTTACTATCTCTATATATTTCCCTTTGGGGAGGGGGGAGAAGTTTGCACTCGAACCCACAGCCAGTATGTTAGCAATGTGTGGTTCAGTAATTTTCACATCATTTTATATACATAGCTGGGAGTTTCCTATAGGTTTAGCCTAGCTCTGGATTGTCATATATATGTTTTTAGATTCACACAATATACACACATATACTTAGTATTTTATATTTCCCTTTTAAATTTGTAATTGGTTCCTATTTTGATTGATTGATGTGCCTATATATTGAAGAACCTTTTTCCTGCATTTATTAAAGTGACCTGAAGAAGCTATGTTTAGCGAAAGCGCTTGTCCGTTGCAATAAATTGTTTTTGTGAATTACAGAATTTTACGCTTTATTTGGATGTATCCTGTTTGACTTATTCATTTTGGAGTTATCCAGAGCGACACATCAGTGGACTGCCTAGCTTCACTTCTTCCATAACTAACTCATTCATAATGGGATATTATGAATTCTCTCTTACGTGCTGTTTTTAATGATAAATTTATGCTGACCAAATCTCTTATTTTATTTAATACACCTATTCCCACTTATGTCATGAAAATAAAATACCCTCATTTATGAAGTAAATTAACATTAGCAAGAAAAGTCACCACCAATGATGAGTGGATGGGAAATAGAAAATTAATTTGGGGATCACTCCAGTGGCTCTACTCAACAGAGGCACTGGGAAATAAGGTGTGGTGGAACTATGCCAGGGTAATCCTATGGGCTAAGATTGTAAAGGCTCCAGGGCCATTATTGTAGAACACACCTATGAACCTATGAACCAAGAAGTGAAAGAATCAAACACTCCTTCTATGAAGGAATTTGTACACTTGGCAACTGAAGTTTGTCATCTTGAACTTATCACAATCAAGACAAGAACATCTAGAATCACCTCTTCATATAATATATGGTTATAATTCAAAGAACTGCTGGATAAACAGACTTTAATAATTAACTAGCAACTACACTTATCACATTTCTTTTTCTGTTTAAAAAGCTTTGTTTTATAGTAGACACTATTGTAAATAGTTATTTTAGTTTATTATTCTTTTAGATATGTATATTTGTATTATAATATTTCTGTTATTATATATTAGTGTTTTATTGTTAAAATGTTCAATAAAAGCAACTGGAAAAAAAAGAAAAAACAGAACATCTCTCCCACATTGCTTATGTTGTCCATTCACTCAGAAAGGCTACACTAAGTGTCCACTTAATGGTAACCTTTATGAATCCCAGCCTTGATTACACATATTTCAAGTCAAGAGACTGAACAATAACTAGATAGAGAATCACTGTTTAACATGTTAATATATAAGTCTTGGAACAAATTATTCTGGATGGAGAAATTATAAAAGGAAAAGATGTCCATTCACCATAAGTTATAATAAAATATTTTTACCTGTAGAAAAATAGTCACACTCAGTGATAGATGTACAACTGTGAAAGGTCTTTAAATAGATAAGCAACTGAATAGTGCATTGCATCCATTTAAGAATGAATCCAAACTTTTTTTTCTTACCTGTTGCTTTAAAAATTATATTTAGATGCTCTGTAACATGGACAGTAGCATACATTAGATCAAGCAAATGGCATTCATTCATTATCTCATACCTATGTTATGCTATTCAGAGTAACAAAGGAAACATAGTCTATCCTGGTAAGAAACAGGCACAAGATTTAGAAACATTCCTGAGAAAAACTTTGTTATATATACTCATCCATAACTCCGACAACTGGAAAATCACCAGTTCACCTGACAAAATGTCTTTGGGATGGGGGTTGAAACCCAAGCTCTGTCAAATACCCATTCAGACAGAATAAAGACATGCAAACCCCACAAAGAAACTACCCCAGTTAAGAGCCAAACTGGAGGACCAACCACTGTGAGAAAATAATGCTATCTATTGCACCACTGTGTCATTGAAGCAACATCAATATAACAACTGCAACAGAGGCTTTAGCTCTGTGAGCTGTGCTTGTTATTAATTATTATAACAATAATAAAAGTGCACATATTCATTAAACATCCACCTCTCAATGCCATATACACATAAGGATATATATATATATATATATATATATATATATATATATATATATATATATATATATATATATGGATTCACTTTAGAAGCTCGAAATACTGAAATATCGAAATTCAGCATTTTGAGCCCATAAAGTGGAATCCTGAAAACAACAAAACCTGAGAAGCGCGAAATTCAAAACCACGTACACCGGAGATTTTGAATTAGTGCTTCCGGTGTTTTGCTGTGGTTGTGGATTCAGGTAAGTGTTTATTTGTTAAAAGTTTTGGGTAGGGGCAGTGGTGTGTGTTAGTGTGTTTTGTTCCTGTGATGTGTGTGTGTGCGAGGAAAATGTAGCTTGTGTGGTGGTGTTTTGTGCGTGTTTGTATGTAGTGCGACCTCAGAGTTAGAATATTTAAGTAGGGGAGGTGTGGTGGGCGCAGACCCCCACATGGGGGTGGAGGGGGGCTTGACCCCCTGCTTTTATGTAGTAGAGAGGTTGTGTTTGTGTGTGGGGAGGAAGGTGTGTGTGTGTGTGTGTGTGTGTGTGTGTGTGTGTGTGTGTGTGTGTGTGTGTGTGTGTGTGTGTGTGTGTGTGTGTGGAGTAGAAGCGTTTATTCAAAATCTCCGGTGTGCGAGATTTTGAATTTAGCGTTTCTGAGTTTTCGTTGTTTTCACGTTTCGACTTTATAGCCTCAAAATACTGAATTTCAATATTTCAATATTTCGAGGATATAAAGTTAATCCATACACACACATACACACACACACACATCTAAACCATAAAACAACATGACAGGGCCACGAAATTGCTATGTAAATCCAATGTAACTACTGTCTGTATATTTTAACTGTGGAACTTTTCTCCCCGGGCCTCCACTGAAAATGGGCCTAGGTCCAGTCGGACACTCCCGGTCAACAAATGTAAATAAATAAATAAATAAAGGTAAAAACCACAAAACTAAATAAGTAGATACTAAAATGAATGGTAAAACCACCATGGCAAATGTCATAAAAAAACAAAAAACTTTAATAACACAGAAATAAAAACAGAGATGAGCGCTTTTGGACAATTTCCTAGTCCTTCTTCAGATCTTAAATTCCAAACTGATCAAAAGAAACTATATCTAAAATAATAACCAATCAGCAGTAAAGTTTCAACCGATGCCCTTTTAGGGCAGGTTTTAACGGAAGACTTGTATTCAAGCTGGGGGGGGTGTCATCTTGTAAATCCCCAATCCATCTAACTTCAGCTAGCTCCTTATACAGGGTTACGTCACCATCTCTCATATTCTCTTTAATTAACTGCAACACCATAAAAGAAAAATAGAGAGATTTATTTAACATCTTCTGTTTTGCTAAAGGGCTGCTAATATCCTGTAACTTTATATCACTGACGTGTTTGGAGATACGCTCCTTAAGCTGACAATTAGTTTTGCCAGGATTAAATACATCACACTGTTGGTAACAAGCAATGTAAACAACATTTTTACTTTTGCAGTCAGCATATGCATTCGGTGAATAGTAGCACCCTGTTCTCGGATGTATAAAAGTCCGCTCTTTGAATATAAATTTACAACAGCTGCAAGTTCTACAGGGGCTTGATGGAAACAGCAAGAAAGAAAGAAAGAAGCATTTCTTAGGCAAGCAGTATAAATTTTCCAGTCAATTATACTGCAAGCTGCAGAGAACTGCACAGTGGTTCATGATCCTACTGTTGCACACTGTACAGCTATTGCCTCATATAGAGAGAGAATCACATAAAGTGTTGTAAGTTCTGACTTTCTGCACCATTGGCATGATCATGATAATTTGCAACATCTCTGCCACACAGTTCCATGCTTTAATCCAACCCCATGCCACAGTCGGGGTAGTGCTTTGCCTGGTTTCCTCATGTCTATGTGCATTTTCTATGCATACTCTGATTTCTCACACCCTAGAATAACATGTTGTTTGATTACCTGTAATAAAATATCAATGGGTAAAGAGTTGCTTTTAGTGTAAGTCTGACATGATTCTTAAAGACCAGCTCTCAGTATAAATGACTTAGTTCGGTGTAAGGCCTATCTATAAACAGGCTTACTATGGGGACTAGATCCCAAAACATCTATTGTCAGCCTGCTTTCAGTGTAAGTGGACATTTACACTGAGAGCAAGGCTTTTGGAATTGGGGCCATTGTGTATTTTGTAATTACCCATGACATTGTGGTTATGGTTGAAAAGGGTCCATAAAGGACCAGTTCACTTACAATTAACAAAAGCATTAAAACAATCTAATTCTGCTAATCCATAAATATTTTCTGGAGTGGGGTTGCTTAGTCCTTCGTTTCAGTTAGCCCATTCTTCAGCATTTCTCACAACAGTACGATGCTGACGTGTGGCATGTTTCTCATTTATGGTTTTACACTGTGTAACTATTTTGAGAATATGCAACAACAAAATTTCAAGAGGTCTGCAGTCCATTTCCAGCAACAATGTTGTCTCTCTGACATTTCAATCCATTTATGTAGTTCTGGTGCACCTGCAAGGAAGAAACTTGCAAAATTAAGACATGCAACAAAAAACAGGATGTACACTATTAATGCTAGGTAGACAGATGTGCAAAAATGAATGTACCAATTGATTAATGATATAGTTAATTAAGCTTAGACTTGACATCTTCCTTATTTTCTGGACTTCCATGAACATTAACTCACTAGATGAAATGCCTCTGTTTCCAGTAAATGATCACAACAAAATGCTGCATTGACACTGTGCAGCCACTCTTCAGTTTCTTAGAATTATAGAAACTACTGGCACCCATAATGCACAGTTCTTCAACATAATGCCTAACTTTTCAGGTTCGGTACTGAAGAACAAGGACCGTAGCAAAGTACCTTTTTGTTGCTCAGTCTTCTGAATAAGGATCTAAAATGCAGTACTTATGTTCTCATAAAGTTAGAGACATATATGACCTTCTGAATGTTTGCAAACTAATTTTTTGTTTACAAATTCTTGTTTGCTTTTTGGCCAGAGCCCTGGCTATGTCACCTGCCTTCCTGGGCAGTTCCCAGACTGGGACCCCCCAAATCAAAGTTGATGACTTAAGTCCTTTGTCACTTATAGGATGAAAAAAAGAAATATTCATAGCAGCAGAACTGCAGTGAAGGGCTTCTGCTAGCTCCTTGTTGTAGGTATGAACATCTAAAGACATTCATTTAAACATCCACTATACTGGCAGGGCTGCTTAAGTGAATGCTGGTACTGTTTTGGGCCCAGTCAACAACTCTTCTGTGACAATTATAACCCTCTAATAACTTGTACCCAAGACAGCCATCCCCTCACCCTGCCCTATATATGGTACTGCTTTTGGCAGGCTCACAAAAATCTACTTGAAGCTTCAGGCTATCTGCTCCTTAACTGGTGTCCAGGCCTCCTCTTCCCCTGCTCTGGCCCTCTGGAATACCTAACCCATTAAATCCAGCTATGTTGGCATACAGAGATAAAGCCAAAACAATGACCCAAGTGATATGGGTTTGGTTAGTGGCCTAACACCTGTAGAAGCTGGCAAGGGAAAGGCATGAATACTGAGGCTACCACATTGCTTGTGTAGTCTATTCACTCAGACAGGAGCTACACTAAGTGTCCACTTAGTGCTAACCTTTATGAATCCCAGCCTTGATTACACATATTACAACTCAAGAGACAGAAAAATAACTAGATAGAGAATCACTGATTAACATGTTAATAGACAAGCCTTGGAACACATTATTCTACACTGAGAAAGTATGAAAGGAAGAGATGTCCATGCACCATAAGTTATAATAAAAATATTTTTACCTGTAAGAAAACAGTCACACTCAGCGATAGATGTACAACTGTGAAAGGTCTTTAAATAGATAGGTAACTGAATAGTACATTGAATCCATTTAAGAATGAACCCAAACTGTTGTTTCTTACCTGTTGCTTTAAAATTTATATTTAGATGCTCTGTAACATCCACAGTAGCAGAAATGAGGTCAAGAAAAATGCATTCATTCATTACATTTAGATGTTTTTATCATCTTTCTGCTTGTCAGAGGTGCATCAGCAGATGATACAATAGTGAGTCAGACCTTTCCTGCAGAACTCTTGGTGATCAGAATTAAGAACAGCAATAGGCTGGGTGAATGGGCATGACCTAGGGGTATGTCTGTGCCTTAGGGAGCAGGGTCTCACCAAGGGAGTCAGGGCTCATGGCTTGAAGTTGTCTTGAGAATGCAGGAGGTATGGCCTCCATGTAACCTGTCAAAGACAACTGCTACAAACAACAGTGGCAGCTGTTGTGTCTTTTGTCCTCCTGAGCTGATCACTGCCAGCGTAGTCAGCTAGTGACATGAGCTGACTGGAGGTAAACATCCAGGTGAGCAGCACAATGAGAAGTAGAAGATGAACTTGGGCAGATCCACATCACAGCAACAGATCAGCCACAACTCACAGAAGTTTTGCAGTAAAAAATATTCTATCCCATTAATACCCTAATAATTTATGGACTGTCTGGGTTCAGGTGTGAATGTATTTGTTTTCTGGTATTGAAGGTAAGGTGTGACTATGGAAGAAAATAGGTTGGGGTGTAGGAGAAGAATTAGGGTAACTGATCTCTTCACTTGGATTTGGCCTAAGATCCTTATTGAGCAAGCACAAACTTGGTCCCATGCATTTTAGACTTTTTGGAAGTTTTCTTTCTTTAATGTATTCACAGAAAATGATGTTTTAATAAACAAAGGATATGACCTTATATCTGACAATGGAAGAATGTGGGTGATATACATAGTATAAAGTAGGGATGGGGCCCCAAATAGGGTCTATATCATATAATCAAAGTTCCAAAACTTCGAACCATTAAAGGATGAACTTTAATGACCGAAGTCTTGGAACTTCGAACACACATAAAAAAAAGTAAAAACAGTAAAAAAAAAAAAATGGCTCTATGCAGGGGGGGGCAAGCCCTTCTGCACCCCCATACCCCCTGCTATGTAAATATACCAACTCTGAGATCACACTACAGTGCAGTAAAAGGAAATCTTCCCTTTCCGCGCTCTATGGTGATCTCAGTTATATGCTTCGAGGTTTTACAATTTAGATCATTAAAGTTCGTTCTTTAATGATTCGGAGTTGTAAGACTTCAATCATATGATAGGAACCCCCCCCAAATAAACATTAAGCATCAAATATTTGCAGTGACCCTTATATCATTATAGATTCATTAGTTAAATTTCAGAAGGTAAATATATAGTCCAGCCCTTGATTTATTGTATAGATGTGTGTTAACTTATATTATGCTCCGCCTTCTTTCTTGTGATCTATAAATAAGATATGCTGTTACTAGTAATGTCAAATGCAGTGATCTGCATGTTGCCACTTGCTTTGTTGGATGCCCACTCACCATATGAGTAACTGTGTAGATGGAACTAAAAGATGCATATTCTTCTAAAGTGCTACATGTATACTGACCTTAACAATAATTAAAAAGAGTTATGTGGGGTCTTTCAGCTGTTAAAAATGATCTTAGCTGGAACCTCATTAGCTTACACTGTGAAGATAAGCGTTCTACTTGCACATTAGTTCTGGGGTTTGAATCCATCTTACTTCAGCTTACCTACTAATGAACATGGCATCTAGAAAGTAGTTCTTAACAAAACAGCCATGAAACTTGTGTTGTTTTTCTTATACTGCAGTTTGGATTCCTAGTTAAAGTTGTTAAATAATTTTAAGGTCTGCAGTCTTTACATCAGTATATAATATCTTCAGGTTTACAGCTAACAATGTTTTAAAGACACAAAGCCAGCACAATGATACAGAGGCAGGGTATCCATCTGCACTGGTAATAACCTGAACAGTTCAAAAATAGATAAGAGAAAACCAGATATAGTAGTCCATGAAAAAAGACAAAAGTAGCACTGATCATACAAATTGCTAAACCCAGTGATCACAGTGTCTTCCATATAAAGAGATACAAAGTCATAAAATACCACGGTTTCCAAGCAGAAATGAGATCAATGTGGAAGAAAGAAACTCAGGAAGTTTTAATAGTAGTAGGAGCAATGGGTCTAATAAAAAAATTTACAGTCATTCTTAAATATGCTACCAATGTAAGTAACCCCATATGAATGGGTCTATATTACTACAACGAACGCTTAAATGTTCAAATCTGTAAAGGTCAACCTTTACAGATCGAACATTTAACCATTCAAAATAGTAAAAAGGTATATAAAAAAAAAACATGTAGAAAAGGTTTAGGCAAGGGGGGCAAGCCCCCCTGCACCCTCCACGTGGAGGGCTGTGCCTCCCACACCCCCCGCTACTTAAATATACCAACTCCGAGATCACACTTCAGTGAACTACAGTGCGGAAATGGGAAATTTCCCATTCCCTACACTGTAGCGCAATCTTGGAATTGGTATATTAAAGTAGGGGGGGGTGTGGGGGCACAGCCCCCCAAGTGAGGGGTGCAGGGGGCTTGCCCCCCTGCTTAAACCCTTTAGTTTTTATTTTTCTGTTGTGTATTTTTTTTTCATTTTTGTAAAATTTCAATCTCTTAACTATTCGATCTCTAAAGGTCGACCTTTAGAGATTCGAACATTTAAGTGGTCAAGCATCTAATATAGACCCATATGAATTATAGCGGGAAACAATTCTGGGCACATTGCAGGTGTTAAGAAGAGAACTCTTGGCTAACATCATAGACTGAAACAATGCTAATCTCATGAACTCTAATCATACTCTAATTTAGGAGTGGGGTCTATTCCAGTTATGGTATTAGAAACCCAAATCACCTGGAGAAATTAAACTGGGAGGCAATACTGTAATGACATCTCCACAGCTAGGTTAATTTTCTGGCCTGCTTATGTATGACAGCTATCAGGCTCCACACTCAGTTATCACCATCAAATCCCTCACTCCCTAATGGAATACCATTGAAATTTACTTATCAGAGATCTGGAGGGACCAGTCAGTGAAGGATCACATCTGAGGTACCTGGAAAGAAGCATTTAAAGGATTTAGGGATGGAAGCTGGGGAGAACAGCCAGGAGATGTGAAGGATTGGGGAGCTCAGAAATAATTCAATACTTTGCATTCAACATGAGGAGCAGAAAGTAAAAAAAAAATGGTAACTGCAGTTATTTTGAGTGCAACTAATATAACAAGGTTACCTATTACAACCACGAAACAGCAGTTGTGCAAATACGGAAACGTCGACACATATTGAGCGAACCGTGAAAACACCGAACGTCCTGAAGTGCGAAATTCGAAATGTTGAATTGTCATAGTTGGCCCTTCTCTGATATAGCTCCTTAAGGTAAGTGTGCAATAGTTACGGACCTTAGGGTTAGGGTGCGGGTTTAGGTAAGTGCATACATAGTAATATATATGTAAGCTTTAGTTTAGTGTTAGAAGTAGGGTTTTGTTAAGTGTATGTATGTAGATTATTTATTTTGTTTGGGTAGGTAGTACATAGTGGGCGGTGAGGTTGGCCAACTATGCCGATTCGACATTTTAAATTTTGCGGTTCAGGACATTCGGTGTTTTTGCAGTTCGTTCAATATGTGTTGATGTTTCCGTATTCACGTATGTGAGGTTTCGCAGATATAATATGACAACACAGTCCTTAGAGAAATGCTATTTTGTATTGCTAATGACACTACAAATGGAGAGCTGGAGCCAATACAAATCATAAGATGGAGCCACTACAATTGGAGAGATGGAGCCATACTCCTTTGCTTGTAAAACTGGATCCCACATTTAATGTAGTTTCATAAGGACTTCTAAATTAAGCGAGACAGTATACACTTAACTGGTGGCATTATTACAGAATCATTTTAATCCTAAATCTAGTGAAATGTTATAGAAATATAAATTACTGTAGCATAATGTAAAGGGCATTGAAACCATTTCAGACTTTATCTAAGGTGAGAAAATTAGTCTAAAATAAGGGACATTGTAGCAAATGCTGACAGGAAGAATTAAATGTGGATTAAATGATTAGCACACACAAAAAAGGTTGTCATCAACAAGTAATCTGACACCTGAAAATACATTAACTATAACTTTGGCAGCAGAAGCAACAAACAAGCAAGATAAACAGATAGCAAAAGCATTTAGCCAAGTAAAAAAATCAACATAGTACAGTGTATTGTTCCAAGGGCATGGATGGAAGTGAAATTTCAGCTTCTTACAAGTAAATAGGTAAATAGTACAAAAGTGCAAATTTAAGCAAGAAAATGACAGAAATGGGCATGTAGCTAAAACCCAATAGAAAAAAATACTTACAAAGTTTACATTTCCAGAAGTCCCAATAGTAAGTTTATTAAGGGTTGTTAACATAGTCTCCTTAAGAATTTGATTTCCACAGCCTTCATTTGCCTACTGCGTGGCCTTGAGCAAGTCACTTAACCAGACATTGCTCCTGGTTCACCCACAAAAAGGGACTGAGTGTCCAGTGGGCCTACCAGGTTAACAAATGGGTATTAAGAATGTCCAGATACAAATTGTTCATATTACACATTTTGTTTAATTATTGTTCAAAGCTTAAGCCTATATATGGCAGAAATGCCTAAACAATATGTCCTGTATTGGTCTTTTCAAACTCATGTTACTATACTCGGTATCCTATACACTGCTAAGATGTGACCTTTGTCTGGCATACAAGGTATACTCCAACCCATTACTGATGGGTTTACTGCATACCAAATAGTCAAGAGGCATCAGAAATACTCAGTCTATGGATTTAAACCTCTTCTGCAACATCAACAGAACAGGTTGGTGGGACAGGTATATTTCATAGAGGAGAGCACTGCTCTGGAACAGACTCCTCATCCACATAAAAAAAGTTCATCCCTGTCCATTTTCAGGTGCAACTTAGATATATGGATGGGCAACAGAAAATTTACCCCAGGACTGCCCCCGTACTAAAAATGGACAGAGGCAGCTCCTAAAAGCTTTATTCTATGCATGGGTCCCCTCAAATTACCTATGGTATGATCCAAGTTATTCTTATTAGGAGTAATATATAATTATTGACCATGGGATGGGTAAGGCCAATATATAACCAAATGGGATAGGTTATTTTGAGCACAAAAAGGGAAATAGGTTAGGCTTAAAATGGCCCACAAGGCAGCTAACCTAGTACTTACCTATGAACCCATATAGTTAGCCCATCAATGAAAAAAAATACAACTAGAACATAAGGCTGTGGATTTTGAATTAGACATCAAAAGTAATATAATCATGGCAAGCTTTATAACTAGACAAACTAGGCAGCCACCTAGGTCACCATTAGGATAGTGAAGCTTTTCCAACATTTATGTATTTATTGTTTAAGTCAAGAAATGCAACAGCATTTCTTTACCATATTTTAAGCAGACAAAGCTGCGGTGCCCTATGGAAGAGGTGTTGTATACCTGACCACTCAGTTTGCTGGCTTTCTGCTCCATCTTACCCACAATCTATTTGGCTATCTATGTCATGTGATGGCAAAGAAAAGAAAGCCCACAAATTTTTAATGGTAAAGTGGAGGTAATGGTTTTTGTAGAATGAGCATTAGCAAAAGGTATTTTTTATCCCTAAGACGTAACCAGATATGGGCAGTGGAGGGCTTTGCAAGACTAATACTGGAGTACTTTATTGTGGCTAGTCACCAAATGTACGTTTGTGTGAAACATAATCAAAATGCATTACTGTGGACCTTATTTTATTTTTATTTTATTACAGCTGAGCATGTCAGATGTATACAGACAGCAAAGTAGCTATAATTGCCAAATATACTGAGGCTGTCTGTATGGATGAAATAACTGATCCTGCTACTATTTGCTCATTATTATGGCTTTGCATAAGTGGTATGAGTTCTATGAAACAGGTTGGAATACTTTATTGTGGCTACTGTATGTAATAAGCTGAAATATATTAATGTGCCCATTGTTTTATCACAATCAGACATCTGAGGTGCATACAGTCAGCAAAGTGGCTAACTAGTAGATGTTAGTAGCTGTGAATGAAAGTAACTGACATTTTTGTTTGCTCAATTTAACCAGTCATTAATTTGGCTTTGCTGGACTAATACACATTCATGAGAAGTAAGATGGACTACTTTAGTGTTTTTATTGTGTGTTTGTGTTAAACTTGAAATACATTAATGTTGCCACTATTATTATTATCGATGGTTACAGTGGCTATATGTGGTTGAAAAAGACCCTGCCTGCTGTCATGATCAAGTTAAACAGTCATTGCTCTGGCTTTATAGAACTAATGTGCATTTGTTTAAATCATGTTGGAATCATGTGATCATTTTTATCACACTCAGATGTCTAAGGTGTACGGAGTCAATAATGAGCTTGTAATTGATGGGTACTGAGATCATCCATGGATAGAAGTGACTTATTCATGCAGTTGTTTGATCACTATTAAACAATCATAGATCTAACATGATAGGAGTAGTGTCACACAGTATATTGCATTTGTTGAAATCAGTGTAAATGATCATTTGTCATGGTCTATACTTGTAAGTCTAGATATATGTGTGTGTGTGGAGGAAGAGATTATAGTTTAAAGAGTCATGAACTGGCCATCATTGTTTCACTTGCCATCACAGTCAAACTTCAGAATGGTATACAAAAAGTGTCTATATTTGGTAGTCTGGACAGGATGTGTGTGAAAGTGTCTAATCAGTGGCACAAAGATGCAGCAAGCCATTTCACAACACTTGACTCTCTGGTTGAGTTCTTGGTTGTGGCTGTTTCTGTGTGATGTTTGCATGTCTTCCCCATCTCTGTGCATCTTTTATTCAAGTGATATTGTTTCCTGCAACACCCTAAAGTCATGCCATAACTGAATCAGCATTCCCTCAATTTGAGTGTAGGTAAGTGTGCACTGTGTGTGTGTGTGTTGGTGTAGCTTCTGATAGGCCTGGCTTGTCAGGGGAAGTGTCAGTATGTGTGTCACTCACTTTTATCCATAGATTTCAAAATGCACAGAGTACGTGCAGGCACATACATAACTCTTCTGGGTAGCAGTAAAAAAGAACAGTTACATTGCTAGCTTTCAAAAATAAGTAATAAAATGCATCAAAGATCATCTGAGCCCTTTAGAACTACACTCCCCACACTCCCCAGAATTACAAGTGGAGTTGGGCTAAGTAGGGTCCTATGCCATGGGCACCCCTTGGTCTAACAATGGCCCTGCTCAGAAGTATGCTTGCGTAGGGGCTGGGAGCCATGTGGTCATTATTTCTTTAATTTTCCTCACATCCACTGTGCACAGAAGGTCACTATAAACTGTTCAACATTAGTGTATCTATAGAAGCAAGTTGGAATGCATTACAGTGATCCTTACCTTTTTTACTTTTTTCACAATCAGTCATCATATTGGTATACAGCCAACCATCATTTGGGAGTAGTGGTAAGGAGGCAAACGGTGCATAAATGTCTATCAGCAACAAGTTGGACTATGTTATTTTGTTCTATTTGTTCTTTCTCTTTTGTTCCAATCTGACATCACAGGGGTACACAGAAGATGGCCTTTTTGGGGTGGGGTGAGGAGGCATGCTGCGTCTATGTATGACAACAGCAACTTGAAATATTTGACTGTGGCCATTTCCTGTTTCACTTTCATCCCAATCTATCACAACAAAGTACACAGCAGGTGATTATCGTTGGGGGGGGGGGCTTAGGGAAGCAGGTACAATTACCAGATATGATACTGTAAAGCCAGATTAACACCAACCACATCATTAAGTTTGTGGATGACACTACAGTTGTGGGCCTCATCAGCAAAGGAGAAGAAAAAGCTTACAGGGAAGAAGTGAGTTCTCTGATTGACTGTTGTGTCAAGTATAATTTTGACCTCAATGTCAGCAAAACCAAGGAGATCATAATAGACTTCAGGAGAGTACAACCAGCTCACTCTCCTCTCATGATAAATGGGAAAGTAGTGGAAAGGGTAAAGAACACAAAATTCCTGGGGGTCTATATAGCGCAGAATATTTCTTGGTCAATCGACACCAGTCATGTAGTAAAGAATGCACATCAAGGCCTGCACTTCCTGAGGAGACTAAAGAAAGCAAGGCTACCTCCCTCTATCCTCTCCACTTTCTACAGGGGTAACATAGAAAGTAACCTAATGTGCAACTTCATGGTGTGCTATGGAAGCTGTTCAGTTGCAGTTCATAAAGCCCTACAAAAGGTAGTCAGTGTTGCGGAGAAAATAATAGGATCCAAACTTCCAGAAATAAAAGATCTGTACACGACACGTTGTTATGACACAACAACAAAAATAACAAGTGATCCTACTCACCCTGTTTTTGAACTGTTCACATGCCTATCATCTGGCAGAAGATACCACAGTGTACGCTGTAAAATGACCAGGTTCAAGAACAGTTATTTCCCTCAAACGATTAGACTCTTGAACTCTGGTATTATCTCAGGGATGTGAGATGCTGGCAAGTCTTGTGATAACCAAACAATAGTGCAATAACAATAAGACATTACAACCAGCTTATCAGTTTACAAGAAAAATATGTGCAATACAAACTGCTAGATATTCTCATAACACAGAGAACATGTTAATTACATTGTGTAATAAGTACAGGTGCAATAAGGAGACAATTAGCTGCTATACTGGTGTATAGAATAATTGTAGTAATATAGCAATAACCCACGCCTGGGTGTGGGTAATGCGGGATTTACCCACGGTTGGCATGGTTTGGTCCCGAGGGCGAAGCCCAAGGGACCAAACAAAGACAACCGTGGGTAATCCCGCATTACCCACACCCAGAAGTGGGTTATTGCTGTTATACTATGACATTATTTAAGAAAATAAATAATTACTTTTTTTAAATAATGGTATTGTATAATGTCTCTTTGCTGCCCTTCCGCAGCTGTCTGGTATCCGCGGCAGTTCTGATGTACTGCGATGCCTACGCAGTACATCAGAGTTGTGGCCAAAAGCAACGGAGAAAGCAAGATCTCCGTTGCTTTTTATTAGCTATGTTAAATGGGTTTAACATAGAGACAGTTTAAAATAAGCAACGGATGTCCGTTGCTTATTTTAAAGCTATCTCGCTATGTTAAACTCATTTAACATAGCGAACAGTAAGCAACGGAGATCTTGCTTTCTCCATTGCTTTTTTTTAGTGTCTCGCTATGTTAAATGGGTTTAACATAGCGAGACAGCTTTAAAATAAGCAACGGAGATCTCCGTTGCTTATTTTAAAGCTGTCTCGCTATGTTAAACCCATTTAACATAGCGAGACAGGTTTAAAAAGCAACGGAGAAAGCAAGATCTCCATTGCTTTTTACATTGTCGCTATGTTAAAGGAGTTTAACATAGCGAGACAGCTTTAAAAAAAGCAACGGAGATCTCCGTTGCTTTTTTTAAACCTGTGTCGGTATGTTAAACTCCTTTAACATAGCGAGACAGTGTTTTTAAAAAGACTTATACTAATGGAAAAAGTCCGGGCGATCGGACCTTTTTCCATTAGTATAAGTCGATGATAACGCACGCTGGCCAATCAGCGTGCACATTTTGGAATATTAATGGGGGGGGGTCATGGTATAATAAGTAATAATATAACTGTCTAAGAGAAAGGAAAATGTTAGGTCTGATACACATGTAATTGTATGCATGTATATGTCTCTCTTCTAAGCATGTGTAATTGCATGTATGTATTTATCATCTCAGTTTGAGCATGATGCACGTAATTTCATTTAGACTTCACTTGTGGTGTCTAAATGACAATAAAGTTTACTTTGACTTTGATATGATTTATTTATCTTCATAAGCATTTGTCTTCTCAATTTATTTATAACTACTGTTTTTGTTTGTTTTAAACATTAAGGCTTGTATCTAACTTGTTTCATCCTTAAATCCATCCCTAAATATGTTTCTTTGTCCCACCAGTAATTTTGGCTTTGTCTGGATATCTTGCACTACAAGGTTGAAAAGGTACACATGTATGTTCTCTGTCCTTCTCCCTCGTAACTTGTGAACTGCTGATGGTCTTGGGTAACACACAATATCCTCAATATATTATAAAAAAAACTTACTACATAAACGTTTTAGTGTAGTGAATTAGTGACGCTGTTTTTGTGCCAAGGGTGCAGGTTTTGAAACCTCATTTATTTCTTCAGGGTTTAGCAGTTTTCCATTAGCCTTCCGAGGTGTTCAGTGGTGATGGTGCAGAAAACTAATATCCTCTGTAACAGGCAGGAGGGTCATGGTTTGAATCTTTGTAATGGCTTTAAGGCATGCTACTTATGCCATCACTCGTGTCTAGTGGTACCTCAATCCACATCATCTCTCTTATTTTTTTAGTAAGTACCTTTACAGCATGTTGTATACAGTATCTCTGGTGTCTAGTGCTCCCCCGACCCATATCATATTAAAGAGATATCCCTAGTGGCTGGTGTTTCTCACCCAACTCACATCTAGGGCATGATGTAAATCTTATTTCTGGTGGCTATTGTTTCACCATCAACACCTGAGAGCTTATAACACTGAAACCCTTCTATCAGAAGCAACAGCAGCCAAAGGTGGTGATTTTCTGAAATGTATTTTAACTCTGCTTAACCTGCTAATTCGGAAAGAAGTAAAGTAATCTTTCTCAACATAAAATTCAAATCCCAAAGAAGTGAAATATGGCTTATTGGAGAGCTTAGGTATAGGGTTCCTTTAAGGATGGCATTCACAGAAGGTTGGCGTGCCATATGTGTGATATTTGGTAGACAGGCAGACATTGCAGTAATATTAACCTGGATGAAGAATGAAACAACTTTGAATCAAACAAGTAGTTTAAATAAGCTAGAAATCTTGGGCTAGGACAGTGTAAAGGGTTTAGCCATTGTATCATGGTCCATAAAACAAATCTAATCCATTTTTTTTGTATGTAAGATTTTCTTGCATTATGTCATTTAGCATATTTTAAAATATTTAGTATATGCAAAGATAAAGAACTCCTGATAAGAATCAAATGTTCATCTTCCTCCTTGCTGAGAGGCTTAGGTATGCAATGGAATTATATCCTCTTGTTGGATCTGTAATGATTTTTGCAGAGATGATAGTCATGCTGAAAAAGAAATATGAGTTATTAGCAGTAAAAAACAAGGTTGTTTGGGCCAAGAAAGAGCTATTATAATCATATTTCCCTTAGCCTGTCTTGCATTAAACAAAACTTTCTAGTTTAAGGGGAAAGGAAAATATATATCAAGGGCTTTTTCACAGAAAGGAAAAGGTATCTGTCTTCAAAACTGCTCATTGAAGCATAAGGGAACAGAAAGTTTTGAGTAGGTTGTCATGATGGGCAGCAAACACAATTCATAGAGCATTACTAGGGATGCAATCCAGAAAATCATTGAGGTGCCTAGCCCAATTTCCCAATTAGCCCAGAGTGCTCTCTGGATAATGACCTGTTCAAAGTCACACAGCAGATTAATAGTGGCTGAGGTTATCAAACCTTCAACTACAGGAAGCAGCTTGTTAACAGCTCAGAGCTTTGATCCTCTGCATTAATTGCCAGATGTTTGTTTAGAAGTTTATGCAGTTGTGTAATTCGATGGGAAATTACTGGATTCATTTTCCATTCTTGAGATAATCCTGAACAGTGTATTTGCAGTGGATTTTGCAGTCCAAGAACATGAACTGGAGGTTGAGTTGCAGAGCCTGTTCACAAGTCCCCATTCCAACTTGCACAGCTGAAGTCTTGATTTCTCTTTGCTTGTTTATACACTATATCACTGCTGTGTTGCTTATGTTAATTTGAAGGTGGTCTGCCTGAAAGTTGTCCTGGATGTCTGCCAGGGTCCTGTTTGCCACATCAGCTTCAGGTCGAAGAGAAGTTATTTTTTCTTGTTGAGACAAGATGCTTGAACTAAACACCAGTTGTTCCATAAGTGGGGTCCTCAAGCACATTCTGAGTATGTGGTCAAAATTTGTACTATGGATGGGGGAAGTAAAGTCACTCTGCAGATACATTATCCATTTCTCTCCACCGTATTCATTCTTATGTCCCATATTATATAAATCATCATATCTAAAGGCTGATTTCAAATGTTTCTGAGATGCTACTGTGTCTTCCTCTTGAGGCAACTTGCTTGAGGGACTGGAGAGTGCAATATAACATTCCCTACTTCTTTCCGAAACTGTCTTCTTGTAAGAACTTCTGGCTGACATGACAGTAAAAGGGCTGACTGAATTTCTTTTCTCTTGTCTCAACTTGGATAGAGTGATGTTCATAATTAATCTATGAATGCCCCTCATAAAGTTACTGAATCAGATAAAATTTCTTGTGTTGTTGTATTAGTAATTCCTTTGTTTTGCCACCATAAGTGATAACTGAAAGAATCACCAGCAATCTGAAAAGGTCACAATGAACTGGTAAGTGTAGTACTGGTACCAGAAATAGCCTGGAATAAAAGCGTTGCCCTCTTTGACTGAAAGAAACTCTTTAAACAACATTATTTTCCAAAATCTGAGTCATCAGTTGAAGTCTCAGATTCACTTAATGGGGGTTGATTGTCTCTTGACAAACTGCTCTTGTAATTTCAGGACAAACTATGACAAAATGTATCAAACTATTTGCAATATCCATTCCTCTGTGATTATCAGCTGTCAGAGAGTAAGATGACCGAAATCTGCTTTCCTGGAGCACTGAAGTGTTGAAGATCTCTGGCTGTAGATTCTCTCTGTGGCAACGGTTTTAAATTCACACTCATAAATGTTGGAATTTTGAGACTAAATGGGTTAAGAACTTCAAAGTACAATTGTCAGCATCCACTGTTCTCATTTAGTTTCTCTGTTTTTTTTCTTTCCTAATGCTAGGTTTCATACAGGGGAACACTAAAAACATCATTATGGTGAACTTAAGGGGCACAAATTTGACCTTCTTCTCCAGTGGGAAGCAAACGTTCAGTAGATTTTTAATCTATAACAGTTAAAATAATGACCACCAAGATATTTTATACTGTTAGCAAAGATAAAAAAAATTAAAGTACGCAGATTTAAATAAATGCTTTATTGTCTTATTAGAACTCTGTAAGTGTCTCCTAAGGAGTCACAAACATAGAAAAACATTCACATCTTACATTATTAATAGAAGTCTTTATCCGGTTATCCCTCGACCCTGCAAATCATTAAACAGCCTATTCTGACTTTAAAATACTAAAGATCAATTTACCTGTGCATTCAGACCTAAACAGGAATATGTTGCATGTTTTACAGCCTACATTGATTCTTATTTAAACAGCAACTAAATCCAAATTTCCAATATCATGTTTTTAGCCACACACATGACACTATATATTTTATTCACCCAGTATTACTTTTGTTATACTGGTTGGCATGTGCAGTAACAGAAATGACAGTAGTCATCCACAACACCACAGACCAAACCAGGAACAAGTACAAAGACTAACGAACTACTTCTGAAAAGCAGAAAAACGTTATTGGTTGAGTGCTTTCATTCAAAAGAACTTCATCAGAACTACAAGTAAATTTCAACCACACCCATATATACCCCTCATGATGTGTCACATGTTAAAACAAGCCAATAAAATGTAATAAAATACTGAAACATACAAAATTCATTGTATGTGAATATAAAATACTTGTTTAACAAATGCCATAAAATTTCAATTTTAATAATGAACGTATAGAGCAGGAATCATTAAGCCCAGGGTGATTGCAAGCATTTAACAACAACTGCCATCTCAACTCATTTTTGTCTAAGTGTTTGTCAATAATCCACCCCTGGGTATCTTTTTTGACCTGCTCGATAATTAAAAAGTTAAAACTGTGGTTAATATGTCTATAAAGAGCATTAGAGGTTTTTTTATTCCTATTACCCAGGATATGCTCATATACCTGCCTTTTAAGCTGCCTACTACTCTTTATGTAATACACACAATGATTAATGGTGAAACTGTAGCCTGATAGTCTGACAGTCACTGTATTTTTGAATGCGTAATCAAACATTGGGAGGTACTTTTGAAGGATGCTGATGTAGTAGAAAACCTCTGGTGGTGAATAAGGAAGGGAGATCACTCAACAGCTATTTGGGGAAGCGATATTCTCTTATATTACACACAGACTGGGCGGGTACAATAAAGTGTGGTCATTGTTCCTCTTCTCATTATATTAATAGTGTTGACAGTTTCACCTTTAATCATCATGTGTATTACATAAAGAGTAGTTTTTCTTGTAATACATCAGGCATTGTCTGTTTAGCCGAATGTAATCAATGTACTGCATTCTACATTGGAAAGAGTAGTAGGCAGTTTAAAAGGCAGGTATATGAGCATATCCTGGGTATTAGGAATAAAAAAAAACCTCTAATGCTCTTTATAGACATGTGGAGAAAACTGTTAACCACAGTTTTAACTTTTTAATTATCGAGCATGTCAAAAAAGATACCTGGGGTGGATTATTGACAAACAGACAAAAATGAGTTGAGATGGCAGTTATTGTTAAATGCTTGCAATCACCCTGGGCTTAATGATTCCTGCTCTATACGTTTATTATTAAAATTTAAATTTTATGGTATTTGTTAAACTTAAGTATTTTTATATTCACATACAATGAATTTTGTATGTTTCAGTATTTTAGTACATTTTATTGGCTTGTTTTAACATGTGGCATATTGTGAGGGGTATAGATGGGTGTGGTTGAAATTTACTTGTGGTTCTGATGAAGTTCTTTTGAATGAAAGCACTCAACCAATAAAGTTTTTCTGCTTTTTGGAAGTAGTTCATTGGTCTTTCTACTTGTTCCAGAAATGACAGTAGGTTGTGCTTTGATTTATCAAAGATGATTTGTGTACGTGTTCGTACAGTGCATTGGTGTATGATTCGGTGGTCATGCAACTATTCTCCATTTGCATGGGTGCCATGAAGTTAGCGACCTCTGTTTTTAGGAGCCCAAAGTTAGCTTTGGAGAAGTTTTTCATGGTGGTTACCTTTGCGGGGGGGGATGTGGATTTCTAAGGTGATTAGTTTGTGGTCCAATCTAACCAGGGAAGAGTTGACTATTGGTGTAGAGCAATGGTCACCCATGTTAGTAATGACCAGGTCAAGGATCTTGCTACCTCTAGTTGAGGTAAGAATAAGCTGGTCCAGGGCATTGGAATTAATGAATTCCAGGAAACGTCAGGCAAGTGTATTGGTACATGAGTAGTTTTCACAGTTAATGGAGGGGTAGTTGAAGTCACCCAGTATGAAAGTGTTAGGTTGGACCCTAATATTCTCCAAGGTGCTTAGGAATGTGGAGTGTGAGCCTTGTGATATGGTTGGGGACCTATAACAGGCTACGACCTGAATCGCTGTCTTACCCAATGTTAGCTGCACCTGAAGTATCTCTGATGCATTATGATGGGCAACCAGTCTGGAGGTGTGCGCATCCTTTATAAACATGAAAACATGACCGCCTTTGTCATTTTTGGAAGTGGTATATAAGAAAGACTGGCTCACAGTTGACATCTGACAGAAAGGCCTCACTGAGACCAACGACTGGTGTCAGAACCACCCCCAACACAACCCAAATGACACATAGCCCACAGACTCAGTGTGCCACTCAACCACAGCCCATAAGGCAAAACAATGTACTCAACACACTAGTCATAGGTGACTCAATAGTCAAGCACACTGATGTCCCACTCACCAGACTAAACAAGGAGAAAGTTACTGTCAGCTGCCTGTTGGGTGCCAGGATCCGCCACATAACCCACGCACTCAGGTCATTCCACAACAAGTACAAATATGACTCTGTTATTGTTCCTGCTGGTGTGAATGACCTGAGACATACCTCCCTGGACTGCATGAAAAGAGACATGGCAGAGCTCTCTGATCTTGTAGCCCAGGGAGGTATGACCCTAGCCCTGGGTAGCATCCTGCCATCACCCAGAATAATACCACAGTACAAGGACAAAATGATTGACTTCAACAACTGGCAAAGCGTCTGGTGTCATTCTAAGGGGATCCAGTATCTGTCTGCCTGGGATGACGTGGTCAACAGACCACAAAGCTTGGACAGAGATGGCCTGCACCTGTTACCCCTGGGATTCCGCATACTGGCTAAGGCTCTTGCTGCCTCTATAGTGCCTTTTTTAGGCAAGGTTCAAATGACAAATTCACCACCATAACAGGAACAGGCAAGCAAAAACTGAAGGTAATGCTACTCAATGCTAGAAGTCTAAATCTCAAAATGCACTGCCTCAAGGGACTCCTTAAAATGGAGAACATTGATATCTGTGCAGTGACTGAAACTGGGTATCTCTGATGCATTATGTTGGGCAACCAGTCTAGGGGTGTGCGCATCCTTTATAAATATGAAAACATGACCGCCTTTGTCATTTTTGGGAGTGGTATATAAGAAAGACTGGCTCACAGTTGACATCTGACAGAAAGGCCTCACTGAGACCAACGACTGGTGTCAGAACCATGGCCTTGAGCTCAATGCCAAAAAATATGTCGTCATCCCCTTTGGGAAAAACCCAGTTCCCATGAATTACCACATCGATGGTAGTCCACTGAACACAGAAGGCGTTATAAGAGATCTGGGAACACAGGTTGACAGCAACCTCACTTTTGATCACCACATTGCTACTGTGGTCAGAAAGTCCTTCTATGTAGCACATCTCATTACTAAGGGTTCTGCAGCCAGGAAGAAAGAGGTCATTGTCTCCCTCTACTCTTCCCTCATAAGGCCAATCATCGAGTACAATGTCCCATTTGGCGTGTACCTCACTAGACACCTGCAACAACTGGAGAGGCCACAAAAGTACCTCACAAAGAGGATCCTAGGCCTTAAACACTTGTCCTATATGGGCAGACTCAAAAAAACTCCAACTATTCTCTATCTCATATCGCCTACTTAGAGGTGATTTCTGCTTGACTTACTAAGCCATGTCTGACCCAGCTCTGTTAGAAATGCTACATCTAAAGAAATCCCAATCCCTCCACACCACACACTCTGGAGACCTTAACCTCATTACCACAATCAACAGAACAAGCTGGAGGGACAGGTTCATAACCCAGAGACTGCCCATGCTATGGAATAGACTTCCCATACATGTCAAACAGAGCACCTCACTGGCCCTCTTCAAGAGAAATCTTGCTGAGTGGATGGAAAATAGAAAATTCACCCTGGAGATACTCCAGTGGCTCTACTTGACAGAGGCACTGGGAACTAAGTTTGGGTGGCACAATGCCAGGGTAATCCTATGGGCTAGGCTTGTAAAGGCTGCAGGGCATTTAGCCTAGTACACACCTATGAACCTATGAACCTATGGTCTTGTGCCCTTGTTTTGAAGTACTGTCTTTTCTATATACCACTCCCAAAAATGACAATGGCAATGGCAATAAATTCCAAAAACCACATCCGTTGTATGGCAATAACAAAAAGATTTTAACACATGCTTATTGCCATTAATATGCCACATACGTCCTTCATCCCACATGGGACACACGCAGCATTACTTACACTTTTTTAAGCCCTTAAAATCAAGAGAATGTATTGGCTGCAGTGTATTTATTTCTGTCATATTTTATTAACATATGCCCTTTGTTGTAAGAAAGTCAATATATAATGCACATCTTAAAAGCAATGCTATTGTTTCTACATCTAGGGATGTCATTGTTCCCTGTTACTCAGCCCTCATCAGGTCAGTCATTGAGTATAATGCCCTCTTTGGCATCTATCTGTCCAGACACATGCAACAACTGGAATGCCCAGAGACATACCTTATTAAAAGGAAACAAGGCCTAAATAATATGTCCTACATGGACTGACTCAGAGCCCAATCACGATAGATGGTATCCTACAGACTGCTAAGAGGTGACCTGTGTCTGATATACAAGGTGTAGATCAGAGTATGTGTTGTGACTTTAAGAAGCATTTCAAAGTGAAGCTACGTGTGTATAAATAGAGAGCATGCACAGGCAGCAGTGTCATTTTGAATGAACAGCCAGAGTGTTAACATGTATGAGTGCAGTAGTCAGTCTGTTTATAAGTTTATTTAAGTTTAAGTTACTAAGTCTCAATCCTGATGTGTTTGTATGTAATAAAGGTGCTTGAATCGAACCCACAACTGTTCATCTGTTTTATCCTGAATGAAAAAGCAACATGGTGTCAGAAGTGGCATGTGTGAACTACATGGTGTTAGAAGTGGCATGCCTGAATGACATGGTGTCGTAAATGGGATGTCTGAGCAACAAGGAGCCAGAAAGAAGCCAGAAGTCGAGCCATGATGAGCTGCACTGTTAGAAATTGAGAAATATAGAGGAATGACTCATCCCAACCTGCTCAAATGATTAAAAAAGGTCAGAAATGAATTTCAGATAATTAAAACTCGCATAAATGATTTATTTTGTAAAGAAAATGATACAAAGCATTTGCAAAGCACAAACCCCATTATTAATCAAACAAAAAGCACAAAATGCATTACTGATTAAACGAAATGTTCAAAACCATGATATTGGATAGAATTATTTGAAATACTTATGAGACCATTCAGAATTACTTCTGATTTGCATAACAAGCATGTTAAAAGTAAAATGAGCACAAGTAAAGTTTAACAAGCATGATAAAAGTCAAACGAGCATATCAAGTACAATAAAAGGGCAAAATGAGCATGGAAATGACCGCTTTTTTTATATGAGTTACTATTTCGGATTGATTAAAGCGATTCAAAGTATAACTAGAGTTGTTCAAAGCATCTAAGAGTGTGCAAAGTGTTTACAGTGTGTGCTTTATTACAGTACAATTATTTTAAAGAGTTTATTGTGTGCAAAGTACAGTCATTTTGCAAAGTGCAGTCATTTCAAAATGGTTCTTACACTGTACAGATTTATTCTTTAACGTACAGTAATTTCAAGAAATTTCTTGTACTGTGTACAGTTCATTCGCAAAGTGCAGTCATTTCAAAGCGTTTCTTACACTAAGTGGTTTTGAAAAGTACAGTGATTTCAAAATGTTCATCTGCAACAGAGACTTATTTCACAAAGTGAAGTTATTTCAAAGAGTCGGTTGTACTATTGAATATAATTATGTTTCTGGCATAAATTTCTGACATATATGTGTGTATGTTCACACGTAATTCCAAGGGTCTTATATGTGTATGTTTGCACGTAATTCCAAGGGTCTTTTGTGTGTGTTGGCATGGCAGAGGCATTTTGCAGGCCATTCCACTTGTGTTTGATCATATTATTGCAGACAACTGGAGAGTACTTGAGCAGGAATACAATATTTTCATAAAAGCAGCTTTTTCTGATAACGATGCACATGCAAGGGCATTTATTCTGCTTAATCTATCAGGGTCAGAAGCCATGGAAAGAGAGAGCATTCATTTGTGTATGCACCAGCAGTATATGCAGTAGAAGGGGGAAACCGTCATATTGTTGTACAAGCTGAACCAAGGGAGGACCCTGAGTGCCTGAAACATAAATTTAGAGAAATGTGTAAACTTCAGATGAATGTTACATTGGAGAGGTTCTTATTTTATACAAGAGACCAAAAGCCAGGAGAAACGTTTGCAGCTTATATTACTGACTTGAGAAACAAGGCTAAAATGTACAGATTTGGTGATTTGAAAGATGAGTTGATAAAGGACAGGCTTGTCTGTGGTGTTAATAATGCTGCAGTGAGAAAGATTTTGCTTCAAAACACAGTGATTTAATGTTGAGAAAAGCCATAGAGATTTGTCAAATACATGAGCTTACAGAAAGGCAGGCAAATATGCTTGCAAGTAATAAGAGCATGGTTTCAGTAGCATTTAGGGCAAACACAGACAGCATGCAGCATGTGGCTAACAGAAACAGGCCTAAGCACATGGCAGATGCAACCCCTGTAGGATTTCCAGCAGGAGCCCATACCTTTCCTGCAAATTCTAAGACTAGCTCAGTAAAACAGACATGCTCAATGCAGCACAAAGGTGAGTCAGCAAAACCCAAGTCAAGTCTCATTGTTAACTGTCATAATTGTGGTGCCAATCATGAGTCCAATAGACAAAAGTGCTTAGCATTTGGCCAGCAATGCCATAAGTGTAAAAAATGGAACCACTTTCAAAAGCTTTGTAACTCAAGCAAGCCTCATTCATTTATTAAGAAAGGTCACTCAAAAAACAAGTTGATCATATAGAAATCTGTAACTCTACTTTCTAGCACCAAGTACAGTGAGATCATATTTTGACTTCAGACACTCCTACCAGTCCCATCCGTTCAGCTCTATCCCAGCTATATTCCAGTCTAGTGCCACTTGCTCACTCTACCTAATACAGAGAGAACATTTGCAAAGGGCAAGCCACTTTGGTCCTTAATTTTAAATTATCTTTTGTTTCTCCTTTCTCCCTTTCCAAAAAAAAAATTCTAAGCTTGTTTCCTGCCTTTCCTGCAACTAGTCTAGTCCAGATACAGATTTGCTGTAACGAGGACTGTTTGTAAGCTTCTGAGCCCCCAAAGCCTTTCTGTGTTGGAGGGAAGCCTTCTAGCTTATCAGTGGGAGTGGTAAGCACTAGGTAGTCTATCTACCAGAAGAGTGGTTTCTGGCCCGGAAATTGTAGTTTATTGGCCGTTTGGGCAGTTTTTCCATCTCTTTAAACTTACTAGTTTAAAAGCCCACATTTGCGCTTGTTTCCCATTTTGCCTGCAACTAGTCTAGTCCAGATACAGACTTGCTATATCCATGACTATTAGTAAGTTTCTGCTTCTGAGCCTCCTAAGCCTTTCTGTGTTGGAGGGAAGCCTTCTAGCATATCAGTGGGAGTGGTAAGCACTAGGTAGCCTATCTACCACAAGAGTGGTTTCTGGCCCAGAAATTGTAGTTTATTGGCCATTTGGGCTGTTTTCCATCTCTTTCAACTTTCTGGTTTAAAAAGTGAGCATTTGCGCTTGTTTCCCACCTTTCCTGTAACTAGTCTAGTCCAGATACAGATTTGCTGTATCCAGGACTGTTTGTAAGCTTCTGAGCCCCCCAAGCCTTTCTGTTTTGGAGGGAAGCATTCTAGCTTATCAGTGGGAGTGATAAGCACTAGGTAGCCTATCTACCACAAGATCCAGGTACAGATTCTTAGTTTTAGTACTTGAATGTGCTTATTCATGCTCAGCACTTGTTCAGAACTTGTTGTTAGTACTAAATATGCTACAAATTACTACAGCACTCAATCTTCGTCTTTACCTAGAGGAAAAGAGTTTTTGTACTTACTTTCCTCACTTGCTTAAAATAAAACAGCTCTTATACTCACTTTCCTCACTTGTCTGGAGGAAAATATTTTTTATTCAGACATGTTCAAGGGTCAGCTCCCAGTGTTCTGTTCTGTCTATCTGATGAATCTACGTATCTTGGGGCAATGTAGTAATTACCTCATGTACACAGACAACCCTCTCCTCCTAACACCCAACACCACAACCTGTGAGAGATGCACTTATGTAGCCAAACTGGAGGTAAAGCTCTCTCCAACCAAGACTGAACTTGACAGTCAAGAGAAAAAGGTAAACACTTGCACCACACCATGCTCATCACATAGTCCCACTAAACCTACACCACCAAAATCCACATAAAGAAACACAAAAACATTCATGGAGGCTCTCAATAATAATCTGCTCAAGCAACAGAGACCTCCAAAGCAGAAACGCAAGCAATCTCCACCCCCCAACACAACCCAAATGACACATAGCCCACAGACTCAGTGTGCCACTCAACCACAGCCCATAAGGCAAAACAACGTAATTAACACACTAGTCATAGGTGACTCTATAGTCAAGCACACTGATGTCCCACTCACCAGACTAAACAAGGAGAAGGTTACTGTCAGCTGCCTGTTGCGTGCCAGGATCCGCCACATAACCCACGCACTCAGGTCATTCCACAACAAGTACAAATATGACTCTGTCATTGTCCCTGTTGGTGTAACTGACCTGAGACATACCTCCCTGGACTGCATAAAAAGAGACATGGAAGAGCTCTCTGATCTTGTAGCCCAGGCAGGTATGACCCTAGCCCTGAGTAGCATCCTGCCATCACCCAGAATAATACCACAGTACAAGGACAAAATGATTGACTTCAACAACTGCCAAAGCTTCTGGTGTCATTCTAAGGGGATCCAGTATCTGTCTGCCTGGGATGACGTGGTCAACAGACCACAAAGCTTGGACAGAGATGGCCTGCACCTGTTACCCCTGGGATTCCGTATACTGGCTAAGGCTCTTGCTGCCACTATAGTGCCTCTTTTAGGCAAGGTTCAAATGACAAATTCACCACCATAACAGGAACAGGCAAGCAAAAACTGAAGGTAATGCTACTCAATGCTAGAAGTCTAAATCTCAAAATGCACTCCCTCGAGGGACTCCTTAAAATGGAGAACATCGATATCTGTGCAGTGACTGAAACTGGGTATCTCTGATGCATTATGTTGGGCTACCAGTCTAGAGATGTGCGCATCCTTTATAAATATGAAAACATGACCACCTTTGTCATTTTTGGGAGTAGTATATAAGAAAGACTGGCTCACAGTTGACATCTGACAGAAAGGCCTCACTGAGACCAACAACTGGTGTCAGAACCATGGCCTTAAGCTCAATGCCAAAAAATGTGTCGTCATCCCCTTTGGGAAAAACCCAGTTCCCATGAATTACCACATCGATGGTAGTCCACTGAACACAGAAGGCATTATCAAAGATCTGGGAACACAGGTTGACAGCAACCTCACTTTTGATCACCGCATTGCTACTGTGGTCAGAAAATCCTTCTATGTGGCACATCTCATTACTAAGGGTTCTGCATCCAGGAAGAAAGAGGTCATTGTCTCCCTCTACACTTCCCTCATAAGGCCAATCATCGAGTACAATGTCCCATTTGGCGTGTACCTCATTAGACACCTGCAACAACTGGAGAGGCCAGAAAAGTACCTCACAAAGAGGATCCTAGGCCTTAAACACTTGTCCTATATGGACAGACTCAAAAAACTCCAACTATTCTCTGTCTCATATCGCCTACTTAGAGGTGATTTCTGCTTAACTTACTAAGCCATGTCTGACCCAGCTCTGTTAGAAATGCTACATCTAAAGAAATCCCAATCCCTCCGCACCACATGCTCTGGAGACCTCAACCTCATTACCACAATCAACAGAACAAGCTGGAGGGACAGGTTCATAACCCAGAGACTGCCCATGCTATGGAAGAGACTTCCCATACATGTCAAACAGAGCACCTCACTGGCCCTCTTCAAGAGAAATCTTGCTGAGTGGATGGGAAATAGAAAATTCACCCTGGAAATACTCCAGTGGCTCTACTTGACAGAGGCACTGAGAACTAAGTTTGGGTGACACAATGTCAGTGTAATCCTATGGGCTAGGCTTGTAAATGCTCCAGAGCCATTAGCCTAGTACACACCTATGAACCTATGAACCTATGGTCTTGTGTCCTTGTTTTGAAGTACTGTCTTTTCTATATACCACTCCCAAAAATGACAATGGCAATGGCAATAAATTCCATAAACCACATCCATTGTATGGCAATAACAAAAGGATTTTAACACATGCTTATTGCCATTAATATGCCACATACTTCCTTCATCCCACAGGGGACACACGCAGCATTACTTACACTTCCTTAAGCCCTTAAAATCAAGTGAATTTATTGGCTGCAGTGTATTTATTTCTGTCATATTTTATTAAAATATGCCCATTGTTGTAAGAAAGTCAATATATAATGCACATCTTAAAAGCAAAGGGATTATTTCTACATCTAGGGATGTCATTGTCCCCTGTTACTCAGCCCTCATCAGGTCAGTCATTGAGTATAATGCCCTCTTTGGCATCTATCTGTCCAGACACATGCAACAACTGGAATGCCCAGAAACATACCTTATTAAAAGGAAACAAGGCCTAAACAATATGTCCTACATGGACTGACTCAATGCCCAATCATGATAGTTGGTATCCTACAGACTGCTAAGAGGTGACCTGTGTCTGGTATACAAGGTGTAGATCAGAGTATCTGTTGTGACTTTAAGAAACATTTTAAAGTGAAGCCACATGCATATAAATAGAAAGCATGTGCAGGCAGCAGTGCCATTTTGAATGAACAGCCAGAGTGTTAACATGTATGAGTGCAGTAGTCAGTCTGTTTATAAGTTTATTTAAGTTTAAGTTACTAAGCCTCAGTCCTGATGTGTTTGTATGTAATAAAGCTGCTTGAATCGAACCCACAATTGTTTGTCTGTTTTATCCTAAATGAACAAGCAACATGGTGTCAGAAATGGCATGTCTGAACAACATGGTGTTAGAAGTGGCATGCCTGAACGGCATGGTGTCGGAACTGGGATGTCTGAGCAACAAGAAGCCAGAAAGAAGCCAGAAGTCGAGCCATGATGAGCTGCACTGTTACAAATTGAGGTATATAAAGGAATGACTCATCCCAACCTGCTCAAATGATTAAAAAAAGGTCATAAATGAATTTCAGATAATTAAAACTCGCATAAATGATTTATTTTGTAAAGAAAATTAAACAAAGCATTTGCAAAGCACAAACCCCATTATTAATCAAACGAAAAGCACAAAATGCATTATTGATTAAACAAAATGTTCAAAACCATGATATTGGATAGAATTATTTGAAATACTTATGAGACCATTCAGAATTACTTCTGATTTGCATAACAAGCATGTTAAAAGTAAAATGAGAACAAGTAAAGTTTAACAAGCATGATAAAAGTCAAACGAGCATAGCAAGTACAATAAAAGGGCAAAATGAGCATGGAAATGACCGCTTTTTTTATATGAGCTACTACTTCGGATTGATTAAAGCGATTCAAAGTATAACTAGAGTTGTTCAACGCATCTAAGAGTGTGCAAAGTGTTTACAGTGTGTGCTTTATTACAGTGAAATTATTTTAAAGAGTTTACTGTGTGCAAAGTACAGTCATTTTGCAAAGTGCAGTCATTTCAAAATGTTTCCTACACTGTACAGAGTTATTTTGTAAAGTACAGTCATTTCAAGAAGTTTCTTGTACTGTGTACAGTTCATTCGCAAAGTGCAATCATTTCAAAGTGTTTCTTACATTAAAAGTGGTTTTGCAAAGTACAGTGATTTCAAAGTGTTCTTGTGCTACAGAGACTTATTTCATAAAGTGCAGTTATTTCAAAGAGTCTGTTGTACTATTGAATATAATTATGTTTCTGGCATAAATTTCTGACATATATGTGTGTATGTTCGCATGTAATTCCAAGGGACTTTTGTGTGTGTTGGCATGGCAGAGGCATTTTGCAGGCCATTCCACTTGTGTTTGATCATATTATTGCGGACAACTGGAGAGTACTTGAACAGGAATACAACATTTTCATAAAAGCAGCTTTTTCTGATAACGATGCACATGCAAGGGCATTTATTCTGCTTAATCTATCAGGGTCAGAAGCCATGGAAAGAGAGAGCATTCATTTGTGTATGCACCAGCAGTATATGCAGTAGAAGGGGAAAACCATCATATTGTTGTACAAGCTGAACCAAGGGAGAACCCTGAGTGCTTGAAACATAAATTTAGAGAAATGTGTAAGCTTCAGATGAATATTACTTTGGAGAGGCTCTTATTTTATACAAGAGACCAAAAGCCAGGAGAAACGTTTGCAGCTTATATTACTGACTTGAGAAACAAGGCTAAAATGTGCAGATTTGGTGATTTGAAAGATGAGTTGATAAAGAACAGGCTTGTCTGTGGTGTTAATAATGCTGTAGTGAGAAAGATTTTGCTTCAAGACACAGTGATTTAATGTTGAGAAAAGCCATAGAGATTTGTCAAATACATGAGCTTACAGAAAGGCAGGCAAATATGCTTGCAAATAATAAGAAAATAGTTTCAGTAGCATTTAGAGCAAACACAGACAGCATGCAGCATGTGCCTAACAGAAACAGGCCTAAGCACATGGCAGATGCAACCCCTGTAGGATTTCTAGGAAGAGCCCATACCTTTCCGGCAAGTTCTAAGACTAGCTCAGTGAAACAGACATGCTCAATGCAGCACAAAGGTGAGTCAGCAGAACCCAAGTCAAGTCTCATTGTTAACTGTCATAATTGTGGTGCCAATCACGAGTCCAATAGACAAAAGTGCTTAGCATTTGGCCAGCAATGCCATAAGTGTAAAAAATTGAACCACTTTCAAAAGCTTTGTAACTCAAGCAAGCCTCATTCATTTATTAAGAGAGGTCACTCAAAAAACAAATTGATCATATAAAAATCTGCAACTCTACTTTCTAGCACCAAGTACAGTGAGATCATATTTTGACTTCAGACACTCCTACCAGTCCCATCCGTTCAGCTCTATCCCAGCTATATTCCAGTCTAGTGTCACTTGGTCATTCTACCTAATACAGAGAGAACATTTGCAAAGGGCAAGCCACTTTGGTCCTTAATTTTAAATTATCTTCTGTTTCTCCTTTCTCCCTTTCCAAAAAAAAATTCTAAAATTGTTTCCTGCCTTTCCTGCAATTAGTCTAGTCCAGATACAGATTTGCTGTAACGAGGACTGTTTGTAAGCTTCTGAGCCCCCAAAGCCTTTCTGTGTTGGAGGAAAGCCTTCTAGCTTATCAGTGGAAGTGGTAAGCACTAGGTAGTTTATCTATCAGAAAAGTGGTTTCTGGCCCGAAATTGTAGTTTTTGGCCGTTTGGGCAGTTTTTCCATCTCTTTAAACTTACTAGTTTAAAAGCCCGCATTTGCACATGTTTCCTACCTTTCCTGTAACTAGTCTAGTCCAGATACAGATTTGCTGTATCCAGGACTGTTTGTAAGCTTCTGAGCCCCCCAAGCCTTTCTGTGTTAGAGGGAAGCATTCTAGCTTATCAGTGGGAGTGATAAGCACTAGGTAGCCTATCTACCACAAGATCCAGGTACAGATTCTTAGTTTTAGCACTTGAATTTGCTTATTCATGCTCAGCACTTGTTCAGAACTTGTTGTTAGTACAAAATAAGCTAAAAATTACTACAGCACTCAATCTTCCTCTTTACCTAGAGGAAAACAGTTTTTGTACTTACTTTCCTCACTTGCTTGGAGTAAAACAGCTCTTATACTCACTTTCCTCACTTGTCTAGAGGAAAGTAGTTTTTTATTCAGACATGTTCAAGGGTCAGCACCCAGTGTTCTGTCCTGTCCATCTGATGAATCTACATATCTTGGGGCAATGTAGCAATTACATCATGTACACAGACAACCCTCTCCTCCTACCACCCAACACCACAACCTGTGAGAAATGCACTTATCTAGCCAAACTGGAGGTAAAGCTCTCTCCAACCAAGACTGAACTTGACAGTCAAGAGGAAAAGGTAAACACTTGCACCACACCATGCTCATCACATAGTCCCACTAAACCTACACCACCAAAATCCACACATAGAAACACAAAAACATTCGTGGAGGCTCTCAATAATAATCTGCTCAAGCAACAGATACCTCCAAAGCATAAACGCAAGCAATCTCCACCCCTCAACACAACACAAATGACACATAGCCCACAGACTCAGTGTGCCACTCAACCACAGCCCATAAGGCAAAACAACGTACCCAACACATTAGTCATAGGTGACTCAATAGTCAAGCACAACGATGTCCCACTCACCAGACTAAACAAGGAGAAGGTTACTGTCAGCTGCCTGTTGGGTGCCAGGATCCGCCAAATAACCCACACACTCAGGTCATTCCACAACAAGTACAAATATGACTCTGTCATTGTCCCTGTTGGTGTGAATGACCTGAGACATACCTCCCTGGACTGCATGAAAAGAGACATGGAAGAGCTCTCCGATCTTGTAGCCCAGGCAGGTATGACCCTAGCCCTGAGTAGCATCCTGCCATCACCCAGAATAATACCACAGTACAAGGAAATGTAGTAAGTCACCAACCAAGAAGTAGTACAAACCACAGCAGGTCAGATGACCATCAAGTATTATAAATAGGTTAGGGTTCCTCATACACACATCTTGATAAAGCCTGGTATCAGCCAGGTGAAAGCGCTTGTTTTAAATTTGACTGCTAGTTGTTTTCGCTATTGTCACGTCTATTAAAGACTTTGTGCAGAAAACTTCATGGTTGGCCGTCTTTGCTGTGGTTTGTACTACCACAGTACAAGGACAAAATGATTGACTTCAACAACTGGCAAAGCTTCTGGTGTCATTCTAAGGGGATCCAGTATCTGTCTGCCTGGGATGACGTGGTCGACAGACCACAAAGCTTGGACAGAGATGGCCTGCACCTGTTACCCCTGGGATTCCGTATACTTGCTAAGGCTCTTGCTGCCTCTATAGTGCCTTTTTTAGGCAAGGTTCAAATGACAAATTTACCACCATAGCAGGAACAGGCAAGCAAAAACTGAGGGTAATGCTACTCAATGCTAGAAGTCTAAATCTCAAAATGCACTCCCTCGAGGGACTCCTTAAAATGGAGAACATCAATATCTGTGCAGTGACTGAAACTAGGTTCAAGGCTCCAGAGAGCACCCCTGCATTACCAGGCTATAACTCATACTACACTTTTCGGACACCTAACCTGGATCGGAACACCAAAGGCAGAGGTGTGTCCATATTCATTAAGGATATCCACACCTCCAGGCTAGTTGCTCAGCATAATGCATCCAAGGTTATCCAAGTGCACCTAACTTTGGGCAAAACTGCAATCCAAATTGTAGCTTGCTGCAGATCCCCCACCATGCCCCAGGATTCCCATTCCTCTTTTCTTGATATACTGGAAAATATTAAGGTTCAACCAAACACCCTAATAATGGGTGATTTCAACTACCCCACCATTAACTGGGAAAATTACTCATGTACCAACTCCTTCTCTCAACGCTTTCTGGAATTCATAAATTCCAATGCCCTGGATCAACTTATTCACACCCCCACCAGGGACAACAATATCCTAGACCTAGTCATTACCAACATGTGTGACCAGTGTTCCACACCTGAAGTCAACTCTTCATTGGTCAGATCTGACCATAAGCTAATCACCCTAGATATCCACATCCCGCCCCTACCCCCATTAAGGAAATCATGGTAAAAAATTTATCCAAAGCCAACTTCATGCTTCTTAAGACAGAAGTGGTGAACTTCATGACACCCATGCAGATGGACAATACAGTTACGACTGCTGAATCCTACACAGATGGACTCTATAAGCACTCACATGAGTGCATGGATCGTACTATCTCAAACAGAACCAAGACGCTATCCTCCAAAAAAAGGAAGCCAATCTGGTGGTCCCCTGCCTTAAACAAACTGTACAACAGAAGGAAGAAACTATTGCAAAAGAGAGTAAACTCCCATGAGTGGAGGAGTTCCCTGGTCAGTCTCAGTAAGAAGCTGAGATCCCTTATAAGATCCTCCAAAGCTAGCTACAAAAACAAAATCACCACTGATTCTAGGGACAACCGCAAAGCATTCTATAGCTATGTCAAGAATCTCAATGGCAACACCCAGACCTGCTCTGAGTTACAGCACAATGGCATGAAAATTACAGAACCAACTGACATTGCCAACGTCCTGGCAGATAGGTTCAGTGCGAACTTTATCCCCCCCCCCACATCACCTAAAGGGCCCATATCTATACAGGAAGAATGCAGAGTCTCTGTAATCACAACAATGCAGGCAAAAGCTGTACTCTCTAAAGCCAAAAACACAGCATCCATGGGAATGGACAACATCCCAGGCTGCATTTTACATGAACTTCAGAATGAACTGGCTCCCCACCTAAGCACCATGTTCAATCATAGTCTCACATCAGGCTTTGTGCCCACTGAATGGGGCACAGCAACAATTATCCAACTCCACAAAGGAGGAGCCACCACTGATCACGGGAACTATCGCCCTATTAGCCTGATGAGCCTGGTCTGTAAGGCCACGGAACGTATCATCATTCAACTCATAAACAAAGACATTGGTAACCTCCAAACTCTGGACCTCACCCAGTTTGGGTTTATGAAAGGCAGATCATGCCTCCTGAATCTGATCAACTTCTTCGAGGCAGTCACCAAAGCTGTAGACGAGGGTAAGGTGGTTCACACAGCCTATATTGACCTCACCAAGGCTTTCAACACTGTCCCCCATTCTGGAACTATAGCTAAACTCACTAAACTAGGTATAAATCCCTACGTCACAAGATGGGTTGCCAATTGGCTCACTGATAGAACCCATACTGTAAACGTTGCAGACTCCAAATCTGACTTCAAACCAGTGACAAGTGGAGTACCACAGGGTTCAGTCCTGGGACCTCTCCTGTTTGGTATCTACTTCTCTGAAGTACAGGCTAACACAGAAGGCCTTTGGCTAATGAAGTTCACAGATGACTGCAAACTAGGAGCCATAGTTGAGTCCCCAAATGATGTGGACATCCTACAGAAGGAAATAAGAGTGATACAGAGGGAAAAAAGAGGTAATTGTTCCCCTCTACTCGACACTCATTAGACCCATTATAGAGTACAACGCCCCTTTTGGAATGTACCTCTCATGACATCTGCAGCAGCTGGAAAGGCCTACAGAAGGGCCTCACTGAGACAGATGACTGGTGTCAGAGGCATGCCCTCAAGCTCAATGCCGAAAAGTGCATTGTCATCCCCTTTGGTAAAAACTCTGTACCCATGATCTACCACATAGGTGGCAGTCTACTTAACGCTGAATGTGTGATAAGAGACCTTGGGACCCAGGTCGACAGTAGTCTCTCCTTTGATAATCACATCGCCACAGTAGTCAGAAAATCCTTTTATGTGGCACACCTCATCAAAAAAGGGTTCTCATCTAGGAAAAAAGAGGTAATTGTTCCCCTCTACTCGACACTCATTAGACCCATTATAGAGTACAATGCCCCTTTTGGAATGTACCTCACAAGACATCTGCAGCAGCTGGAAAGGCCACAGAAGTACCTCACAAAGAGGATTACTGGCCTCAAACAGATGCCCTACACTGACCGTCTCAAAAAACTCCAGCTTTACTCTGTAGCATATCGCCTACTTCGAGGAGATCTCTGCTTAACATATAACGCTATGTTAAACCCAGAGCTGTTGGACATGCTACACCTAAAGAAATCCCAATCCCTCCAAGCTACATGCTCTAGAGACCTAAACTTTGTCACCACAATAAACAGGACATGCTGGAGGGATAGATTCCTGTCCCACAGACTTCCCATATTCTGGAACAAGCTACCCATTTATGTCAAGCAAAGTTCCTCATTAGCACGCTTCAAGAAAAATCTTGATAAGTGGATGGGAAATAGGAAATACACCCCAGGGATCACTTCTGTGGCTCTGCTCGACAGGGGCACAGGAAAATAACTTTCTTGGATGGGGTAAGCCAGGGAACCTTGTTGTCTAGGCTTACTTAGGCCCTTGGACCAATAGCCTACTACCTACCTATGAACCTATGAAGCTATGAACCTATGTAGATGGTGTATCAGTGGTTGGTGAAAAGGTTAATGCAGTAGATTTGTTTGGCAAAAAACAGTGTTTTGGACTTTCCTAATTAATGGTAAACCCACAGAGCTCAAAGTGGACACTGGTTCAAAGTGCAATGTTATGTCAGCAGAAACATTTGCTAGAGTAAGAGCTGATGAGAAACCTAATTTGGCCAATTGTGAAAAGCTTGTTGCTTATGGAGGTGAAGAGTTTCACACCGAAGGCTCAGTAGTGCTTTCATGCTGTTCAGCAGGGAACAGTTACAGCTTGCAATTTTATGTAGTCGAAAGACCTGTACAGTCCTTACTAGGTCTCAGAGACAGTTTAAAAATGAAACTGCTTTCTTTCACGAAAGAAGTCCATTATGTAAGCACATGTTCTAGTTCCATTTTCACCAATGCTATTTTCACAGAGTATTCTGATATTTTTGAAGACAAGCTAGGTAAACTTCCAGTTGTGTACTCTATGAAATTAGACCCAGAGTTCAGTCCAGTGGTCAGACCAGTGAGAAGAGTTCTGATAGCTATGCAGAAAAAGTCCACTTAGAAAAAAATGGTGCAGCAAGGTGTGATTTGTCCAGTTACAGAACCAACTGGTTGTCTTCCATGGCAGTCGCTCATAAGAAAAGCTCAGTCAGCTTGACTCAAGAGACTTAAACAAAGCATTAAAGAGACTCCACCATCCTATGCTCATGGTCGAGGAAGTTGCTACCCTCATGCCAAATGCCACTGTTTTTTCTTAGATGCAAAGAGTTAATTTTGGCAAGTAATGCTTAATCCCAAATCTTCACTACTGACTACATTCCGTATGCCATTTGGTAGATACAGATTTCTCAGAATGCCTTTTGGAATAAATTCTGCCAGTTAAGTCTTTCAGCGTTCAATGGAGCAAATTTTTTCAGGCTATCCGTGTGCTATAATAGTAGATGATTTATTAATTGGAGCCAATGGTGAAGGAGAGCATGACAAAAATCTCAGGAAAGTTCTGGAAAGAGCATGTGAAGTAAATATAAAGCTCAATCCTCCAAAATGTAAATTCAGGCTACCAGAAGTTACTTATGTTGGTCATTTATTTATCAGTTCAGGCTTACATCCAAATCTTTCCAAACAAACAGCCATTCTTGAGATGCCAATCCAGACAATGTCCAAGCCTTACAGTGTTTTCTTGGTATGATTAACTATTTGGGCAAGTTTATATCAGACTTTAGTGAATTATCAGCATCTTTAACAGAGCTGACATGCAAAAATGTTACTTGGTCATGGTTGGAACAACACCAAAGAGCATTTGATGACCTGAAACAGAAAATTGCCAGTCCACCAACGTTAATATACTATGACATCCACAAACCAGTAATTTTTTCCTGCGATGCTTCAAAGTTTGGTCTTGGTGCACTTCAAGAGGGCATACCAGTAGCCTTTGCATCTAGAACTCTTACCCAAACTGAGATGCAGTGCACTCAGATTGAGAAGGAACTTTTGACATGTTTGAAGTTCCATGATTATATTTATGGCCGAGCTATCCAGATTGAGACTGATCATCAACCTCTACTCACTATTTTAAAGAAGCCTATGCATACAGCTCCAGCAAGACTATAAAGAATGATGCTCAGATTACAAAAGTACAACTTCAAAATGGTCTATACAAAATGCAAACTTCTCTATCTGGTTGATACCTTAGCCAGATCGCCCAGAAATACCACAGAAAAGCTTTATACAGACAATTTTGACATCCATGTCATAGAAGTGCGTAATTTTTCTACCACAAGACATAATGAGCTAAGAGATCATACAAAGACTGATCCAATTTTGCAAAAGCTCAACCACTTCATCAGTGCTGGATGGCCTTCAAAGCAATCTTGTGTACCAACAGAAGTGCAACCTTATTTTCCTGAAAGAGGTGAGATGTTGATGGAAGATGGCATCATTTTCAAAGGTCATAAGGTTGTCATCCCTACTTCCTTACAACATGAGTACATCCAGATTTTGCATCATGGCCACCCAGATTTCGAAGCTACCAAAAGAAGGGTGAGATGACTAGTATTTTGGCCTTCTCTGTCAAAAAATATCGATAAAGTACTTTCATCTTGTTCAGTATGTAATAGTATTAAACTGCATTTGCAAAAAGAGCCACTTCATCTAAACCAGATTCCTGAACTACCTTAGTCAACAGTAGCTACTGACATATTCAAGTGGAATAGTCAACATTACTTAGTGTTGGTAGACTCTTATTCAGATTGGTTCGAGATTGATCTGCTACCCAACCTAACATCCAGTACTGTCATTACTAAGCTGAAATGTCATTTCTCAGTCCATGGTGGTTCACACAAAGTTATTTCTGATAACGGTTCCCAGCTGACCAGTCAGCTATTTCAGAAATTTGCAAAAGAGTGGGACTTTATCCATGTTGCCAGTAGTCCTGAGTATCCACAGTCAAATGGCCTAGCTGCTAGTGCAGTACAAAGTGCAAAGCAATTTCTAGAGATCAAAGCATGACAATACCAATGTTTTCTTGAACTTGCTTAATCTCAGAAATATACCCCGTGACAATTTACTTGGCTCACCTGCTCAGAGACCTCTGTCTAAGCAAACCAGAATAACCTTGCCTATCAGTTCCAGTTTGTTGGTGCCTAATGCTAAAAACACCAGAGCAATCAAAGCCCAACTATTCAAAAGTGTTTATTCCAAAACTCCAACTATGATAAAATGAGCAGATTTCTTCATCCATTGAAAGAAGGAGAGATAGCGAGGACACAAATGGCGAAAGGTTTCGATTGAATTGGTCAAGTGAGAGGTGTATGTGCCGAGCCAAGATCTTGCTTAGTAGAATTTGAGGGTATGGAATACAGAAGAAATTGCAAGTATCTTCTTCCAGTGTCTGAACTGATATTGCAGCATCATACCTGTGATACAGGCTCTAGATCACAGAGCAATACAGACAGTGTTCCTGCTGAAGGACGTCTCAGTACCTATTCCCACTCCTGATGAAGTCCCCAATGTCCCTGAAGTTGAACATTCATTAAAGACAGTCCCTGTTGCTAAACCCAGTCCTAATTTTTATGTCACACAATCAGGTCGTATTTCCAGACCTAGTGTAAAATACACATTAACCTGGACATGATTGTTTCACTTGTAATTAGTTCTGTATAATTGCATGCCAAAGGATTATTTCTGTACAATTGCATGTCAATGATTATTGTCATTATTACTTTGCATGACCTATTTCTCAAAGAGGTGAGGGTGTAGATCAGAGTGTGTGTTGTGACTTTAAGAAGCATTTCAAAGTGAGGTCACGTGCATATACAGAGCATGTGCAGGCAGCAGTGCCATTTTGAGTGAACAGCCAGAGTGTTAACATGTATGAGTGCAGTGTCAGTCTATTTATAAGTTTATTTAAGTTTAACTTACTGAGCCTCAATCCTGATGTATTTGTATGTAACAAAGCTGCTTGAATCAAACCCACAACCATTTGTCTGTTTTATCCTCACCAGACAAATGACACAAGGCATCCGCCATCTAATTACTGATAGATTGACTGCACATCCGCAAGTCAAATGGCATCAGAAATATTGGTCTAGGGATATAAACCTGTTCTGCAGCATCAACAGTACAGTTTGGAGGGACAGGTATATCTCACAGAGGATACCACTGCTCTGGAACAGACTCTCCATCCACATTAAACAAAGTTCATCCTTGCCCGTATTCAAATACAACTTAGATCTATGAGTGAGAAACAAAAAATTTACCCCAGGACTACCCCTTGTACTATTAATGGACAGAGGCAGCTCCCAACTGCATTAACCCATGCATGGAGCCACTCAAATTACCTATGGTATGTTCCTAGTTAGTCTCATTAGGAGTAATACATAATTATCAACCATGGGATGGGTAAGGCCAATCTATAACCAAATGGGACAGGGTATTTCAAGCCCAAAAAGGGAAACTGGCTACCCTTAAAATGACCTGCAAGGGCAGCTAGCCTAGTACTTTACGCATGAACCTATGAACCTATAATTATTTACCCTAGTATATGAAAATACCAGTTGTTCACCCGCATGTAAGATATGCCTGAGTTTTAAAACAATTTCTTCTGTATATAACAGATAAGAAAAACAAATATGCAGTAACAATAAACAGGATATCATTTCCATGATGCCTTTGATATTGCGCTGACCCCATGACTAAAACTTTCATTTTTCTTTTACATTGTTTTTCAGTTTTTAAATACTTGTTTGTAACAGATGTTCATCATAACCCCCAATAACAGTTTATTAAATACATCTTTGTAACTAGCACATAATGTTGTAACATTGTAGTATGCCTTTTTGCCCTCAAAACTTCTTTATTAGGTCTTACAATAGGTCTGTAGAATGCCCACTGTCTGTATTTAAAAAAAGTTCAAACTGCTGTTTCTTTACACAAGCTCCACAAAAATGTGCCTGGTTCCCCACACAGACAAATATCAAAAAAATCTGATCACTCTACATCAACACTTTTAGTAAATTATGATCTCATGTCATTATTGTTCAGTTCTCCAAAAAAGATTTTCAAATTCACATTGTTCACCTTGGCAAAATAATATGAAGTCATCTATAAGATAACCAACATAAACAACCTTACTAAAAAATAAAAAGTAGTATAAATATACCATCCCTCATATTAGACCATGTATGCATTTGCATAGCTAGATATGATTTGTTCACCCAAAGCAGACTGAACTTTTTGTAAATACACCTTGTCATTAAATGGAAAATAATTATGTCTAAGGCAGAAATGAAGCAAATTCAATGCAGTACTTAACTTTTGGACCATTTCTTACTATTCCACCTCCTACAACAATACATTGAGCTTGTTTAATTGAAGTGTAAAGTGCTAAAACATCCACACTATCCCAGTAATAGATGCTTTGCAATTTAATATATGTAATCTTCTACAATAAATGATCAGTGTCCCTTAAGTAAGAGTCAAGTTTCAATATGTACAGTTTTTAAATGGTATCTGACAGTATGTTTACCTTAACCATCAAACCATTACAAGTTAAGACAGCTGAGGAGCCTGGGAGGTATGAAAACATTTTTATAAATTTTTGGAATTGCATAGAAATAGAGATATTCACCCAACATCTGGTTTGCATTTCCTTTAGAAATAAATGCTAATTAATTTCACCCTTGCAGTAAATGGTATAATTCAAGACTTATCTTCCACTGAGTTGTGTGTATACTTATGATTTGTTTTATAGCTGCTGAAAATCATACTTTAAATATGGCTGCCAGAGGAAGCAGGAGCATCTTTCCAGGCAACAGGCAGTGTATGTGTTGTATAGTTTCCAGTTTAAATCTACAATGCAGTTCATATCATATGTATGACTTATCATCATCTTCTCTGTGTCATCCACATGAAGATCCAGCTGCGGCAGAGAAGATAGCACAGCCATATTTATCCTCATCTGTGTCAGCCTGTGTGGTTGCTGCTGGGTCACCTCCAACATCTATGTCTTCCTCTCAAAAGGGGTGACAAAGGCTCATCTGCTGGAGGTAAAATGGGGAGTTCAGTGCTGCATTCTCTTTTGGCCGCTCTGAAGGGGGAGATGACTGCCCATCTAAATGCAGAGAGGGGGCATCACATGTAGTGACATGGCAGCAGATGCTGAGGCTGGTGACTACTGAGTTGTACTGGTAGCTGGATAGCTACAGCAGCAACATAGGCATATTCTGGAGTAACTCGGTGAGTGACTGGAGTAGTATGCTCTGACCATCAGACCATCAGAGAAGTAACTGGCCAATGGCACTGGTTTATGTGTGTGTGCGTGAGGGCTGGGGTTACTGCCCTTTGCCTAATGTGGCAGCCATCAGTGCCAGCATCCCACATTATCCCTTTCATGTTGTTATCCTTCCCTTCGGTGTCTTTGCCCATACCTTGCATAGCCAAACCCTTCCCATCACCACTTGCACACTGTCTGTCTGTATATGTCCATCCATTCTACACCATGCCTTTTGTATGTTTATCCCCTCCCCCGCTTGCCTGTGTTCTGTATTTGTTGGTCTGCACCTCTTAACTGACCATCTGTTTCTTTTCCACTTGTACAGATCTCTCATTACCTTTGCCTTCTACCCTTCTCATTTAATAATAAAAGTGGAATCTACCCCAGAATAAATGTTGGATATACCGTACAACTTTATTGATTGCCCTTCTGTTTTTGCCTATGTTAGTTGTACTTCCTTTTCTTACTTTCCTCTCTACATTTTTTCTGTATAGACAACAGTCTGGCACTTTGGTTTATGTGCCACATTGCTTTTCCTGTTGTGTGCTGACCTGTGCTATGCTGCCCAACCTGTGTATGTGTGCTGTGGTTTGATACTGATGGCCATGGCATTGCATGAGCAGAGAGCACTGCTTCAGATGCATAGGGATGTCTTTCTTTTGATGGTATGCATGTTGCTCCTTTGTGTTGCAACAGCACTGCTTCTCCAGTATCCTGCTGTAATGTTACACTAACTGTTAATACTGCTCATCTCAGTCATCTGACATATTATGTGGCTTTTTTTCAATATCTTGGTGCTATCCCTTGCCTTAGCTTTTGCGACTTTAGCCAATGAGCCACCTCAGTTTTAGCATTTCACAAGGATGCTGCAGACTCTTAATATTACCACTCCATTTAAGGAGTTTCCTATGTTCAGTCCACATAAACTTTAATAACTTTTAGCACATTCAGGAGTTGTTTGACAATGTTAAACCAAAAATCTTTTGCAACTAACTCATAATTTCAGAAATACTCCAATAATTCACTGTACTGATTGTTAATTGGTCTTAATAACATAAAAATGAACAAAGATAGATATATTTTTTGTCATGTTGTGTAATACCATCGTTCTTCAATAGTATTACATAAATGTAAATGCATTGTCTTCATATTATATTGTTGTTCATGGAGCTTTTCTCCCCGGGACTCCATTGAAAATGGGCTCTTCTTGGCCCAATGGACTATCCTGGTAAACAAACTGTAAAGTAAATAAAAATAAATAAAATGTAACCACTTACTGTGTTGACTGTTGTTGACTTTTTAAGTTTATTTCTTGTAATGTTTCCTCCTGCTGATGTCCCAAACAGGGGCACATTCATTCTGCTTTCCTTTCTTTCCCTCTGTTCAGTATTACATAACTGCTACCTTGCATTTGCTTTATCTGGACTTAACAAACGTTTTTGACATGGTACAGCTCGTTGTATTAATACAGAAGATGAAAAATGCTCATTTTTCTCATTTATTTCTCACTGTGGTATGTGTTACCTACTTATGATAAATGGCAGAGCCGCATACAAACAGCAGAGCAAATAACAGAATGATGTAAATCATGTCCATGGTTAGGAGAGTTATTAGCTGAAGTAAACTAGAGATCAGTACAGGAATCAATCCCTGCACAGTTTTGCTTAAAATCTCTCCTTTTAATTATAAGGGTTTCAAGACAAAGGTTAAGAAAGACAGTTGTGCATAACTTCATGCTGCTTTATTAGATATTAGATGTCTGGGATTATCTGACTCATACACTGAGTACTTATAGACCCAAGAGGACTAACCAATCTAGATTTATCATTAGACACTTGGCCTAAAAAGTCATGTGATTTTTATGAGGTAGGCAAGTTCCAGACAGTGTTGTTTGCCCATTCTATACTTTGCTAGATGTTTTTACGTTCACCTAAGCCATGATCTTTGACCTTACTCCTAGTATAGCTTTAGATTAGAGCTTTACCTGCAACCCAAGCCAGTTTACAGAATTAGTTTTCCAAACTCCTAAGCTACCTCCATCTAAATAGGTCCTTATGGATGCCTTGTCCAGAGCGAAGAAAAGTATAATAAAATGTACTCACTGGTTTCCTTATATCTTCCTCTGCTCAAAACAGAATGCAAGTCTTTCATCTTTCTTAGACTATACTCACGAAGCCCTACTTGGATGGAACATGTACCTTTCCCATGCTATCCATTATCCTGCTTAGACAATCCAACTATGTTATAATTTTGGGTCCTCTGTAGTGATGAATTGCTGTGTCACAGGCTTGTGAACCTAAGAGCAGTCTCAGCACTTTTTACCATTGTGCCCACTGGACCTGCCTCACCACTTTAAGAGATTGTGATATAGGGCCACTGTCAAGTTCCTGCCATACTGGTAGGTCTGTAGCTTTTGAAGGGTACATACTATTCCCAGTTATTCATTTTTCTTTAGCTGCATATGACAACTACCTTACAACTAACAGCTGAGGTACAGTACTGGGTGCAAGCCCCCTGTGGAGTTACCTGGTTGAGTACAGCCCCAGTCCATCATCAGAAGCATTTGTCTGTGCCACAAAGTGATGGTCTGTCCAGTGGGTTCACTCAGCACCATCTTTAACTTATTGAAAGTCTGACAGCAATAGCCACTATGCCATTGTGACAGACAGACAGACAGATTTTCTATGGCATGCTGTTGTCCCAAAAACAGAAGACCCTTCACCTGTTTTTGTAGCAGTACATCACAAAGGGATGGCCACCTCTACGGTAGACTCTGTACTTATGCTGCCACTGGGTACCTTGTGCCTAAAACAGGAAACTTCAGTCATCCTCAACAGACACTTTTCAAGCTTGACTATCAGGCACACCTTTCTGATTCTGATTCTGATGTTGTACATATTTGTGCTCTGGCTGGCTATAGAAAGTGACATAATTCAGGCTAAATCTCTGACACCCCATAGAATGCTATCAGCTAACTTTGTGACATTGCACTGGTATTGTTCATTCCAAAGGGCATCTTGGTAAAGTTGTATAACCCAAGGGAAAACAATAGCTGACCTCTGCTTTACCACTGACTTTAGTGGTATTTTCAAATAACCATTCATCAAGTCAGCAGATGTTATGAACTTGTCTCAAAATAACTATTTTAGAGACACATATGCAAGACCCAATCATTTGGAAGTGTTTGACTGGTGAGTTTATTTTAAACTGCGCAGAATCTTGAGTTACCACCCCCTTTGAGAACCAGCATCACTGCTAAGGCCCAAGGACTGACTTCTGAATTACTACCAGTTCAACATCTCCTGTAGCTTTTATGCATAGTTTTTCTAATAATTTAAGGCAGCCTTAAGCCGGATGATTTCTTGACCCCTGGGTCCTTGTGTGTTCATTATTACTGACTGGTTGAGTGCACCTGGATTTACCCATGAATATTTCCCAAATTCTTGAAGTATTTCTCAATCCTTTGTTCTGGCCGATGTGACTGTTGCTTTGAAAGCACTATATTATCAACTGAGGTATTCAGCTAGGCTTCACTGGGAATGAACAGGAGGCGCTCTTCCTCTGTTGCCTCCTCTGAGCCACTATAAATAGTAAGTTATAATGCTTTCTTGTCTTGGAAGGGCTTTACCACCTGAAATGGTAAGTTGTAATGCTTCATTGTTTTGTAAGAGCTTTAACATTTTAGCATGAGATGCGTTATGCTTCTGTGTGATAGTGTGTGTGATAGTCTGGCATTATGTAATCAAAGCCTCCCATCTTTTGCACAGTGTTAGAATAACCCTCCCATGTTTTCTTTGGTTTATTTCATTGGCTGTTGGTAAGTACCTTCATGTTTTGACAGATTATAAATAAAAGGCTGCAGCCCACTAGCTATAGCAGACTTTTTGCTGTTGTTGTACATGTACCAGATGATCAATCATATGTCAGACCACAGAGCTCTGTGAATTTTGTCCTGAAGTTAGGAAGCCATACTCTCTGGCATTTTAATTCACCTTCCTACTGATTATAGTCTAAATCCACAGCCCCCATTCCCCATGACCATACAGTAGTTCAAATACTGAAAAAATGGCAACATATTGGGCATCTCCCTTTACACAAGGAAGAAACAAAGCAGGCACTTCACCCATTCTCTCTGAAACTACTTTGTAAATATTCTGAACACAATCTTAAGACTCGAACTGAACCTCTCTACTAGACCATTAATTTGTGGACTGTTGAAGTGGTTTTCATTTCTTTCACTCCACAGTGTTTTCACAGACAACTCGTCAATTCTGACATAAAATTAGCACACCTATCTATCAGAACTTCCTATGGAGGTTCATTTTTATACAAATGCCCAAGAAAACATTTGCTATCTTATTTCACTCTAAAAGAGCATAATCACTGCTTAAAGGTGTCTGATAGCACAGTTTACCACCATCAAATCACTTAACTGTGGTGTCATTCATGTACTGAACAGGTCCACTACATTTATGGCCACTTTCTGAAACAGTTCCTCAGTAACAGGTAAATACACCAAAGAAATTTTGGTTTAATTTCCTACCTTGCCTCACAGATCCTGTAGTATCCTACAACTTCTTTTCTGATGTGAGGTCAGTACAGCTGTGCATAAATCATCTTTTAGTACACTTTATGCACAAATGGGGATGCATTTGTCTGCCAGTGGCAATCTTGCTGATGGTCACCTCGGTAACAGCCACTCATCAAATTAAAGGTAGTGGTCAGGACTTTTTGGCTGTTGAATTAAAGTGTTTTTTTTTTTGAGGTGAGAAGCTCACCTGCTTCCTCATGTTGGGAGCAGCCTACTGCATATTTCCTACTTTTGAATACCATCTCCGATGTAATACAACCATGGAGTATGGGCAATTACTCTCAAGGATTTCTTATACAAAGTGCGCCATATTCAGGATTTCAGTTAATGGGCATTGGTGAACTGTCCATCTGTGGCAGTGCCATTACTGAATTATAATAAAACTGCCAGGGAATTTGGAATATCATTGGTAAAAGTAAGTCCTTAGAACTACTAGTTGTTGGATGACTTCCCTTTCTAGACCACTTCCTGTGCAATAATTCATTCCTTCATGCTCCATTAGACTGGATCTGAGAAATGTAATTAACCAGACTCTTCCCTGTTGAATTTTCACAGCTCCAATTTAAAGGAAGCCCACTAGATGAAAGTTATATACTTACCATAAATGTAGATCTGATAGAGCAGATCCATCCTTGATAACTCAAAGAATTAAGGCTGCAGCCATTAAGACTGTGCAGCAATTCAAATATTGCCAAGTTTCTAAATACTTCCCTATCCCATAATATACTGCAACACTCTCCTTCTGCAAACTTGATATTAGTTAAGGCAAAAATAAAAAGATACAAGACAGATGAGACCTTCTTGACCAAAGCAGGGGAAGGTGAGTGAGGTCATTGCAAAGAATGGACCCACTCTTACAGATCCAGTGTTATGGTAAGTACATGACATTCATGCCTGAAAAGAACTGGTACAGCCTCAGATATTCATTGGACAGAATCACAACCTCGTTCTACTGGGTAGAACACTAGGAAACCATACCATTGATAAAGGTAGCTTAAAAAGCAGATCTGGATATGGAAATGATATAATGCCTTGCAGAGATGTCCAAGGAAGACCTTGTAGTCACTATACAAATATTATCAATGACTGCATTTCTGAAAAGACTACTGAGGTAGATAAAGCCCAATAACAATGAGTCCTAATAACTTGTGAGAATAGTTTAGCATTTTATTTTATTGCTATTCCCACTACGCCAATGACCTCTTTTCTGGGGCAACCCAAGTGTTATTTGCATTTACTAGGGGACATTTTGCCAGGGGACTTCCCTATTCTTTTTTTCAATAGATGCCAGGGGATTTTTACATTTACCTAACCTGCCACCGACTCAGGCAAATGTGGCCTTGGTTTAACATCTCATCCAAAGGATAGCACACTGGCACACTCAGGAATGCATCACCCCCTTATGCTGCACTACAGTGTCAATACTGGAAATTAATCCAACTGCCTAGTGTGGAAATAGAACCTACAGCCTTCTTACCTTCTAGCAACAAAGGTAAGTGTGTTATCTAGTGAGATACTGACATAACATGTTTAAAATAATAGCATTTTATACAATCAGACAGTCATCTGACAAAGGCAAGTTTAGAAAATGCATGACTTGCAGACTTAGAAGAAAAAGAAACTAAAAACTGGGAATCTTTGTGCATAGGTTTGGTTCTGTCCACATAATATATCAATTGGTAGTGAACATGCTTTCAAAGTAACAACTCTTCAGAGGTAGAATAGACAAGAAATAATAAGGGCGGATGTATATACTGATACAGATTTGACTCATTTGGAAAAGTATCCATATAGGTAGGATTTGTACTAAGAGAAACTCTTGTCTTTGTGGAAAATCAGATTATGTGGCTCAGCAAAGAAGTGGATGTAATTAAGAAATCCTAGCGGTTGAAGTAATGGCAAACAAGAAAATTATTTTTAAGCAGGGTTCTACGGTTCTGCTGTATTAGTAGGCTCAGAGAGAGTCTCAGTAAATTTTTTCCAGAACTAAATAGAATTCTCAGGGATGTACTGAACCTTGCAGTGGAAGTATCAACAGAAATGATTCCTGTCAGAAAGACTTTGTTATTTTCAGTGAAGTTAAGGAATTGAAATCTTGGCCCTGGTGAAAGCTAGAAATAGCAGCCAATAAAACTTTATAAGAAGGATAACAGACTATTTTTGATGTATATGTCAACTATTCTAGGACTGCAGAAAGAGGGGTAAAAAGGGGATCTAAGCCATTCATTTGTCTTTGTAAGTTTTCCTCATGTTGTGCTTTAGGGAATTGGAGAGTATATTGTCCTGTATACCAGAAAAGGAAAGATTACTAACAACTACTGCAGGTGGAGAAGCTAAGCTGTGAGCCATTAGGAATAGATGTCTGGATGAGACCTGCCCAATGGATGGGGCAAAAGCACTATTTTCATGGGACTCCAGAAAAAGAACTTCTCCAAAAGATGAGGCAGTAGAGGAATTAACTATGCCTTTTTCAGCCAATAAGGAGAAATGGGGATGGCTCTTGCTTTATGGAGTTTCACCTTTTAGATGAATCCACAATCAAAAGAATTGGGGGAAAAGCACAGAGGAAACCAGATGACCAATTGTGGGCTACAGCATCCTTTACAGGTTTTCCCAGCAATATAATAAGGGAGACACACTGACGTCCCGCTCACCAGACTGAGTAAGGAGAAGGTCACAGTAAGCTGCCTGTCGGGTGCTAGAATCCGCCACATAACGCATGCACTCAGGTCTCTCAACAGCAGGTACAAGTACGACTCAATCATTGTCCACGCTGGTGTTAACGACCTGAGACGTACCTCCTTGGACTACATGAAAAGAGACATAGAGGAGCTCTCTGATTATGTAGCCCAAGCAGGTATGACCCTGACCTTGAGCAGTATCCTACCTTCACCAAGAATGATGCCACAATACAGAGATAAGATGATCAGCTTTAACAATTGGCTTAAACTCTGGTGTCATTCAAAGGGGATCCAATGTCTGTCTGCCTGGGATGACATGCTGGACAAGCCATGCTGCTCAAGGGACGGCTTGCACTTGTCACCCCTGGGATTCCGGATTTTGGCAAAGGCTCTTGCCACCCCCATAGTGCCTTTTTTAGGCAAGGCTCAAATTCTAAACCTACCACCCTAGTACAAAACAAAGAAAAAAAACTAAGGGTAATGCTGCTCAATGCCAGAAGCCTCAACCTCAAGATGCACGCACTCGAGGCCCTTCTCAGTATGGAGAACATCGATGTCTGTGCTGTGACAGAAACCTGGTTCAAGGCTCCTGAGAGCACCCCAGCACTATCAGGTTTTACCTCATATCATGCTCCGCCCCAAAACCCGGACAATACCAAGAAAGGAGGAGGGTATCCATATTCATCAAGGACACCCACACCTCAAGATTGGTGGCATCGCACGATGCATCGGAAACCATCCAGGTGCAATTAACCATAGGCAAGATTGCTCTGCAATTTGTAGCATGTTACAGGCCACCTCGCAAACTCAGGAACCTCATATGGCCTTCCTGAAAACACTGGAGGGATAAATGTATCTCCGAACACCATCATACTAGGTGACTTCAACTACCCTAATATAGACTGGGAACACTACTCAAGCCCAAACACTCTAGCCCAAAAGTTCCTGGAATTCATAAACTCAAATGCCATGGAACAACTAGTCACCATCCCCACAAGAGGAGAAAACATACTTGATCTCATCATCACGAACATGGGAGCACAATGTTCAACGCCGAAGTATACCCCTCACTGGTGAGATCTGATCACAAACTAATCTCGCTGGAGGTCCTCATCCCGCCCCACCGAAATGAAAAAGACCACAGTAAAGAACTTCTCGAAGCCGACTTCACACTTCTAAAGACTAGTGTGGTCTCCTTTAAGGCCCCTGAGCCGGGTTAACATTACTCAAACTGCTGAATCACTTACAAATGCCTTCTACCAGCACCTGCAGGCTGCATGGATCAGGCAATCCCAAGCAAAACAAAGACTCTTTGTACCAAAGGCAAGCGCCCAGTCTGGTGGACCCCAGCCATAAACAAACTCTACAACAAAAGGAGAAAGCTACTACAAGATAGAGCAAAATCCTTAAAAGGTAAGACACCGCTGATCACTATAAGTAAAAAGCTAAGAGCTCTCATAAAATCATCCAAAGCTAATTTTGAGAAAAAATAGCTAAGGACTCTAAAGACAACCATAAGGCATTCTTTAGCTATGTCAGAAACCTAGGAGGAAACTCCCAGATATGCTCAGAATTAGTTCAAAATGATGTGAAGATTACTGATCCTACAGACATTGCCAACATACTGGCTGACAGGTTCAGTTCAAACTTCTCCCCTCCCTAAAGGAGAGATATCTATACCAAATGATTGTAGCCCCCAAACATCTCTAACGCCCAGGTGAGAACTGCTCTCTCCAAGGCAAAGAACACAGCATCCATGGGACCTGATGGTGTCCCCGGCTGTGTGCTCCATGAACTCAACGAGGAATTAAACCCACAGTTAGGACAGCTGTTTAATCTTAGTCTCACCTCCGGATACGCACTCCAGGAGTGGCGCACAGCGACTGTGGTCCCACTCCACAAAGGCGGTGCCTCCACCGACCCTGGAAATTACCGTCCCATTAGCTTGACAAGCCTTATCTGCAAAGCCATGGAGAGGATCATAATGGATCTCATAAATAAAGACATAGGGAACTTGCAGACTTTGGATCCAACCCAGTTTGGCTTTGTCAAAGGCAGATCATGCATTTTAAACTTGGTTGACTTTTTCGAAACAGTCACCAAGGCCATTGACGAGGGAAAGGCAGTCCATACAGCCTACCTAGACCTGGCGAAGGCTTTTGATACAATACCTCACTCGGGTATCATTGAAAAACTCATCAACTTAAATGTAAACCCATACATTACAAGATGGGTTGCAAACTGGCTGAGTGACAGAACCCACAGGGTCAGAGTTGCTGGCGCCATGTCAGACTCAAAGCCTGTCACAAGTGGTGTCCCACAGGGCTCAGTCCTGGGCCCACTCTTGTTTGGCATCTACTTTTCTGAAGTACAAGCAAACACAGGAGGGTTATGGCTGACAAAGTTTGCAGATGACTGCAAACTGGGCGCCGTAGTTGAAAACACATCCAACACAGATATCCTTCAGAAGGGTCTTACAGAAACGGATAACTGGTGCCAGAGCCATGGCCTAAAGTTAAATGCCAAGAAATGCATAGTCATACCCTTCGGGAAAAATAAGGTTACCCCTAGCTACCATATAGGTGGCAATCCCTGAACACAGAAGAAGTTATTAGGGACCTGGGAACCCAGGTTGACAGTAGCCTTTCATTCGACACTCATATTGCTAAAGTAGTTAGGAAGACCTTCTACATTGCCCACCTTATCATGAAGGGATTCACATCTAGATCAAGGGAAGTCATAGTCTCCCTATACTCATCACTCATCAGACCAGTGATCGAGTACAATGCCCCATTCGAATGTATATGACCCGACACTTGCAGCAGCTGGAGAGGCCACAAAAGTTCCTCAACAAAAGGATAAAGGGTCTCAAAATCTGTCTTATGCTGCCCGACTGAAAGAACTCCAGTTATATTCAGTTGCTTACCGCTTGCTCAGAGGTGACCTATGCCTGACATACAAGGCCATGTCAAACCCAGATTTGATGAACATGCTTCATCTCAAAAAAATCTAGATCCCTCAGAGCCACAAGGGCGGGAGACTTAAACCTCGACACGGTTATTAATAGGACGTGCTGGAGGGATAGATTCATCACCCAAAGACTCCCTATGCTGTGGAACAAAATCCCGGTTTATGTGAGGCAGTGCACCTCGCTGGCCTTGTTCAAGAGGAATCTTGACCAATGGATGGGAGATCGCAGATACACCCCAGGGGTTACCTCAGTGTCACTGCTCGACAGAGGCACAGCAAAATAATGGGCATAGTTTCTCCAAACTAAAGGGGTGGCGTAAGCCACAAAACTATGGGCTAGGCTTATAAATGCCCTCGGGCAGATAGCCTAGTATGAACCTATGAACCTATGAACCTATAAAAAAATCTCTGCACTTGGTGTTTGGAGAGGGCAAGCAGGGTTTTCTCCACTTTTTTTTCAAAGTCTTGCTTAGCATTGAAGTGCTAAGAGACCACACATAAGGTAACAGGAGGTGTAGGAGGCATCTGCTTCTTTTGTCGGCCAAGGTTTTGGACTTACCAGGCATGTGGATAACAACAAGAAAAGAGGTGGTAGGCATAACCCAGTCCTCACTTTCATGGCTTCCCAACATAAAGTATAAGATTGGATTCCCATTGTTTGCTGATACACCTAATGATCTTCACATTAACTATCTGTATGGGAAGAACTCCAACTGGGAGGGAATCCTGGAAAGACTGGAGAGTTAGAAGGATTGGTCTCTTCTCCGGTATGTCAAGACACCTTGAACCATCTACACACTGAAATGCCCACTCTCCCACAACACAGAAGCATTCAATGAGACTGTTACCAAGGAAGTTTGTAGGCAAAATTGTTTGTTGAGGAATAATGGTTAGCATCCATCCACCATGACAAATGATGCTTACAGCCCTGAGAAATGCAGATTTGATGCTCCAGGAGATCTGCATTCTCTGACCACTGGGTCTCAGGTTCCACTGGAGCTCTTTTATGGGACATCTTACATGAGGAAAATGTGAGTAGCTACACATAGCACCCCTGATGTCCTTCACTAACACCTTTAATCAGCATAGAAATTATGGTAATCTAATATCCTCTATCTTCCTTGATCTATCCAAAGCTTTCAATACTGTCTCTCATAACAAGCTCTTAAAGGCTCTTTCTGAACCCAGACTTGGCCATTCTGCACTTGCATGGTTTCAAAACTAATTTATCCAGATGCCAGCAAGCTGTAAAATGGCAACAAAACCTCTCTCCTCTACAAGTGGTCACTCTGGAAGTTCCACAGGGATCTATCCTTGGTCCTCTTCTCTTCACCTTATTTACTAACAATCATCACACCCCTACCCTGCATGCATCTCAAGTCCAGTATGCGGATGATTGATCTCTAATATGTGCAGCTCCAATACTCCAACAACTTCAACATTTAACCCATCAGTCCTTCTCAGCAGTAGAATGTTGTCTGGGTAATGCAGAGCTTATTTTTAACCCCGACAAGACTAAACTCATACTTTTTCACCCCAATAGAGCCAGTGACCCTCGCCCATCTTTCAACATCTCATCAACTAACAATACAATTATTTCTCCAGTATCCCATACTGGACTTCTTTGGGTCATAATAGACAGTAGCCTAAAATTTGATATTCACACAGCTCAGACGATAAATAGAGTCCATAAAAACTCAATACCTTATACAGAAATAAATAATTTCTAACAAACAGCACAAAAGCATCCATTGCTAGAACTCTTCTTATCCTCACCCTCCTCTACATTTCTACAATGCTAACTAACCTAAAGAAAGCAGATTAAAGCAAACTTAACATCTGCTACAATAAAATAGCAACATTTCCCACAGAATCAAACTATATCTCCCACCATTGCCTAGCACTAAGACAACTCACCTGGTAAGAACTGCCCAGTCTCCTAACCTACAACCAAATGACCATGTCCCATCAATTACTTAATCAACCAGAAAGAAACCCTGCTCTACTGAACCTACTACTACCCTACAGTACCAGCTGTGGCTTGAGATCCACAAACAAATCCCTATTAAAAATATCCAAAGTTAACATCTCTGCTGGAGAATCCTTATACTCTAACTATATATTCAAAATCTAGAACTCCCTGCCCTGAGAAATAAAATCTATCACTGGCACTACAAGATTCAAAAAAGATACTTAAAACCCATCTAACTAACACACGGATATGTTCTTGCACTAACCCTGGTTAAGAAAGTCTAACCATCCTAAAAATCTGTAAACATAGTCTACCATTGTTTTTTCCCCTTTCTTGTGCTCAACTCTATAATAAGCATACCAGTTTTACCTGTAATCAGCACTGCTTTGTAAATTGATGTAAACTGTCAAATCTTGTACTTACTATTCTATATGCATGAACAAAATTATGCAGACATTTGTCAGGTGCTTGGCTTTACTGTAACTGTGTTCCAGCAATCTTCAACCAATGACATGCCATTTTTATGTCCAGACCTAATTAGTTTTACTTTCCTACACAATTGAAGTAGAAAGTTTTGTCTGAAATACTTTGCCTGATTGCAGACCCCAGGGAACTGATTTTCCTTAAACCAGTATTTTCCACTTTAACCAAGGGACCTTGTGCCATTATGCTTTGGAGTAACTCATAGGTTTCCATATAGTTATTTGTGACCTCAATTTAAATATGCATCCTACATTTAATTCTTTCTGTATAAAAGTTCCTTGTTAGTCATGTAGACATCAGCTTAGATCCCTCTTCTGCAACAGCCTACCCTGTTATGACACAGTCCCTACTAACTTAGATGCGGTAGCTTGTGCCCATGTACACACTCATTATAAGAAACATCTACTTCTGCTACCAAATCACTCTAACTCTCCTTTGCTCATCTCCAGTCTCCTTAAATTTCTTTTCATCAGCTTCAGGCATTGATTTTAAACTTTTAGGTATGTGAATTCTTACTTTTTTGTTATCAGCACTGCAATTGTTAATCTTAAAAATGCATCAATGGTTGCTTACAGAACATAGGGAGAACTGAAATATAAATATCATAAGTAAGACTTACTGCTACTTGCTCATGTATGACCAGCCCCTAACAAGTCTGCATGTTCTACGTAACTGTCACCCAAGTTTTATGTTTCGGTTTTAAAATGTCTCTGCCAGGTCCTCAATCTCAGTAAATGCATATCTAACTGTTTAATGTGTTTGGTTTTAAAATTTATTAGATAACATGTTCAACAAATGTTTTTTAAACTATAAAGGAAAACGTCTTTATTAGGGCTGTTAAGCTGCTCCATATCCCATAGCTTCAGAAAGCAGTCGGGCTTGCTCCCTGTGCCATTAGCGATACCTTTGTGTTGTGGTCCTGGACACTCAACCTGTCAGTACTGAAAGCATTCAGAGAGCTAAAACAAGCAAAATAATGAAGTGTACATTAAATGAAACCCACTGTACACACCTGCCAGTTGTGTATAATGGGATGATTAGAAATCTTCCTGATTGGCAAAGTTCCCATATAGTGCTTCTTTAGGTACACATTACTATGCATCCTTTACTAAGGTGGCCTAGATGTTCATTTCATATTCCAATTGCATTCTGCTTGTTAAGGTTTATTTTTATACACAGACGCACACACACACACACACACACACACACACACACACACACACACACACACACACACACACATATATATTTTTTGAGAATCATTAGCTTTTCAGTGCCTGCCTGGGCCCACATGGGTGAAGCAACAGGAATAAAGAAGGAGAAGCCATTCTAGACTTCTGTCTGGCAAATGGCTTGATAGTAGCCAGACAATGGTTCAGAAAGAGAAACAGTCACAAGATCGCATTAAAGAGTGGCCAATATGCAACTCAGGTAGACTTCTTCCTAGTATGAAAAGGGCAATGACTGCAAAGTCATTCCCATGAAATAGACTTCTTCAGATAAAATGAAATAGTAAAACACTTCCTTTATAAAATCTACTAAGTCACATGTATTGAAACAACCAATAATCCAGGTCAAATAAGAGTGTTTACAAGTGCTAAGCAACAGGTACTACATTCCTCTGCTATTTAAAGTTACAGTACATAAATACAAACTTAAAATAAAATACCAAGTCTGTTAATAGGAAATAAAAGGTAAACAAATTAACATGTACAATGCATACCAAAAATTTCATACATAAAATTATTTCAAATATGTTCATAAAATTCATGTTACCTACATAAACCTCTTTAATTTTAATAAACAAGTAATGGCACACATGTCATTAATGCCCGGGAAGCTATAGGCATTCAATGACAGTTGCCAGTATAATTCTAGTTCTTCTAATTTCAAAGATGATGGTCTTCCTCTATCATCTACTGGAGTTTGATCTATAACAGTAAAGTATAAATAGCAGAGAAATGTAGTACTGGTTGTTTCAATACATGTGACTTAGTAGATTTTATAAAGGAAGTGTTTTACCATTTCATTTTATCTGAAGAAGTCTGTCCATAAAGGCAGATGAAAAGCGCTTCATTAAATTTGTGGTTTTTTGCTTTAAGCAGTCCTCCGGTTTTGCTTTTTTATATCAGTTTGTTTTTTTTATTTTTTCATTCTTTTAATTCCCATGAAATAGTCAGTGAACTAGTCAGCCTACAGCATAAACCATTGCTTGCCACAGTCAGCTGCAAGCAGTGGTCAGAGAAGGCTCTAAGGTCAATAGAGACCAGACTGAAGACTTGGAAGTTAAGTGGAGAGAAAGCACAACAGTTCAAGGAATTACTCAAGGCTCTAGCACCCCAAGACAAGGAGGAAATAGGTGGAGTTGAAGAAGAATGGCAGCACCTTAAAACAGCATGTTTGAGGATTGCAGAACAGATATGTGGCCAAGCTAGATATGGGAATAAGGTACATAAGGAAAGATGGTGGAGGAATGCAGAAGTCCAGGAAGTCATCAATAGAAAGAAGGAGTACAGGAAAAAGTGGGAGACAGAAAAGACTGACAACGCTAGGAGGAAATACTGGTTGACTAACAAAGAAGCTAAGAAAGGAGTTACAATAGCAAAGAATAGGGCATTAGAGGCACTCCACCAACTTCTGGAAAGTGACTCAGTAGTTGTCCCAAAGAAACTATATCAGGTTGCAAGGCAAAGATAGAAAAATAAAGAAGATGGTCAGACACCCTTCATAAGAGATGCCAGCAAGAACTTACTCACCAATCCACAGGACATCAAATGCAGATGAAAGGGGTACTTCCAGCAGCTTCTGAATAAAGAAAACCCCACAGAAGCTGTACTGCCTCAGAAACAATTTACTATGATAGAAGAAGAGGATCCCAACCTAGAAGAAGTAAGGATAGAACTAAGGAAAATAAAGTCAGGGAAAGCAGCAAGCTCAGATGAGGTCACAGTAGATATGATTAAGATGCTGGGTGAGATAGGAGAGAAATGGCTCCTGCAAGATGACTGAAGAATAAGCATACTCATGTCAGTGTGCCAGACCAAAGGGGACATCCACAACTGTCGGCAGTACAGAGGCATCAAACTCCTATCACATTGCATGAAAGTTCTGGAGAGGGTGACTGATAAATGGATATGCAGAGTAGTAAAAGGTAAGATGGGAAATGAACGGTTCAGATTCAGATCAGGATGCAGCACAACTGATCCAAGGTTTGCAATGAGACAGATAGTTGAGATGGGGAAAGAATCCAAATGGGCATTCCTAGCCTTAGAGAAAGCATATGACAAGGTCCCAAGAAAGCTGATTTGGTCAGTACTGTGGTGGTTTGAAGTCCCACAAACATTGACAGAATTAGTGCAGTTATGTATAAGGACCCAATGACTCAAATACGAACAGTGTTCAGTCTTACGGAAGGGTTCCCAGTGGAAGTGGGTGTACACCAGGGTTCAACTTTGAGCCCACTGTTGTTCATACTGGTGATGGACTACATTAACAAACAGGTTAGAGGGGACAGATCAACAAAGCTGCTGTATGCAGACAATGTGACATTACAGACAGAATCTGAGTAAAAATTTCAGCAAAGGATAGGTGAGGTCTGAGGAAGTCTTTTTAAGATGAAAGCGCTTACTGAATAAGCGAACTGTGATTTTTGGTAAATAAAGGTTGTTCAGTGAAGCTATTTCGAGTGATTTTGTTGATATGTTGTTTGCTGTTCTCTGTTTTTGGTGTTATAGGTGAATAGAATGCAAAATTGAAGGCACGTGCGATGAAACTAAGCTGAGATATGACAGTGGTAATGGCAGGAAACAGGGGAGATCAGAAGAAGGTGAGAATTATGATAGAAGGGAAGATACTGGAACAGGTAAATAGCTTCAAGTATCTGGAAGGGGTGGTAGTAGAGAAGGGAAGTCTAAATGAAGAGATCACAGCTAGAATCATGGGGGCTGCAGCCAATGGAATAGAGTTTCAGATATAATTTATGACAGAAGAACGCCAAAGAAGCAGAAAAGTAAGGTGTACAAGACAGTGGTGTGACCAGTACTGTTGGATGGTACAGAAACCTGGGCAGTAAAGGCAGAGCAGATGAGGAAGATAAAGGTGATGGAAATGAAGTGCCTGAGAAGGGTGGTAGGATGCACACTGTGGGACAGATGAAGAAATGAGGACATAAGAGCAGAAGCCAAAGTAGCTCCAATTGCAGAAAAGATCAAAGAGAACAGATTATGATGGTTCAGGCACATGTGCAGAAAAGCAGAAGACAATCTGGTGAAGAAGATTTGGAACAAACAGGAAGAAGGTAAGAGGAAACCAGGACATCCAGCAAAGAGGTAGATGGATTGTGTGAAAGAAGATCTATGACAGATCTGTGACAGTCAGGCATGAGTATCAAAGAAGGCAGGAGTGTGGTATTGAATCGAGAGAGATGGTGACAGTTAACACGATACCCCCACCCCATGTAGAAAATGGGAAAAGGGGGCTGATGATGATGATTTGCTTTTCAATCACCAAAGCAAAACAATTGGGTTTACTTACCTGAATTTTTGAATGCCTTATTTCCACCTGAGGCTTTTAACGTTACTGAAAAAAGCAGCATATGGGGAAAATATTTTAATAAGGAATATCTGTTTCAAAGAATTTGTCTATTTACAGATAATAGCTCATGTACCTGCTGCAACTACTTAATATATAAACAATGCATAGATACTTCTTTGTTAGTGAAAGAGAACATGGATTGCAATGTGTTCAGTGCTTCTACCCCTTTTAGCAATCAGATGCAACTCATTTTCACATTCATGAAAAGACCCTACATAAATGACCTGTGTCTGCATATTGTAAGTTACTGTCGACCAGAATGTTCTGCTCTGCCTGTAAGCAGAGGAGTTGGTTTCACTGGGTTCATAGGTAAATACTAGGTTAGCTGCCTCAAAGGGCTATTTTAAGCCTAGCCAATAATGATAGGTTAGACTCAAACCTTGTACCTTGTACCTATGAAGAGAAGACCTTAACCATTTTGCCAAAATGTCCCTCTTATACCAAACTGTGCTATCTACAAGCTACTCAAATGCCTGAACAAAATAATCAAATTCAGAATCCTCTTTATTTGGAGGAAATAATGTGGTACTTCCCTTATTATATTAACTTTTCACTCTAACTATCATGTAATCCTGGCAAAGAGTGCACATCTCTCTCACTCTTTTTTATGCTAGTTATGCTTTCCTTTTTCTTCCGTGTTCTCTTTCTTTGGGGCTTGGTCTCTCTCCTTTTCTCCCAGCATGCCGTTTTGTGCTGTCTCATTCATTTCATTCTCTCCACCTGTGCCATCTACAATTCCACCTTCTTTTCTTCAAATTGTAGCACAGGATCACCTGACACAACCTAGGATTGCATTCTTTCATCTTGTTTTAACACTTTTCCTGCTTCCAGTCTACTTTCTGTATCCACGCAGCAAGGTTGTCAAGCCTGTAAGGCAGCGCCCATGCCACTCCATTATAACCTGATATGGTCTGTGACCCTAGCGTAACCTGATATGTTCTGCCACCCCAGTGTAAGCTGGTATGGTCTTTGACTTTTTTTTTTTTAGGGACTCTGCTGTGAACTTTTTTTCATAATCTGCAGAACTCAGTTTGTCTGTTTTACATATTTCAATCTAGCAAGATAATAATATGACTGTTGTGAGATATGTACCCTTATATGTTTGCCTTATGACTACAACCATTACACTTACAGCGTCTCTGACAAAAAACGCAGCAAAATGTAGACTGTTATTTATCAAACAAGTGATGGCATCATTGCCAGTATTTAATGGGCTTTATTTTTCTTTCCCAGCAGGTCACTCTATAGACTTCAACCTTTATTAATGAGTGATTTACTGCCATGAGTTACTTTCCTAGGTTAGCTGTATGCCCAATATGCCCAAATGTCAACCTGTTCAGTTAAGGCCAGATCCAGTACAAGGTGACCTAGGTAGCTGCCTAGGGCCCCATACTGGCTGGTTGGCCCACCTGGCCATATAACATTAATTTTAAAAAAGTCCTAACTGTGGGCTCTTTAAAAATCTCAAAACTATATCCTGATCTACAGTCTTATAAAACTACACACACGTAGAGCAGGAAATAGTTTCTACAAATGAGAAATATCCGGTACTGGAGTGAATTTTAACTCAAACTATTGGCGCAGCAGCAACATGAACACTCCCATTTAGGGTATGCACCACTGAAAACTAACCGGCCAGTTACTGCTATTTCTGAAAGCACAAATGGGAGAAGTTTTGTTTCTACTGCATAAGTAGACTTGCATCATTATTATAGTACTGGGGCAGCAGCAGGATTATTAAACACACTGTCTCATTTTTAGCATGCGCACGAATCAAGCCAGCCTTCAAGCATGTAAGCCCCCCCCCAAAATAAAAACACAGCATGCAGTAATATTTCCGATTTCTGTATGACCTGTGGGTTGTTGAACAAAAGCCTGCTTTATTCATTGCACTACAAAAATGAATCAATTCATTATTAGGCCAGGAGTGTGTGCTTTAGTAGAATCATGCTGCATTTTAGTAATATCTTTTGCAGTACTTTATTTACAGCCTTCAAGCAACTGCAAAATGATTGACATTTGTCATATAGTCTGCATTATTTGGTATGACAATCAGAACCATTGGATCTTCAGCTTCCATTATGTAGCTATTGTTTCATATTACTGTGATACAGTCTTCTCTGTAAGATTAGATTGTAAAGGATTTCTGCATTTAACTGAATGGTACTCTGGCAGTTAGTGTACAGGACAAAAGCTTCAACTTGGTAATGAGTTGCTTCCTGTGATAGTTGTGCAGGGTTTGAATATTTCTGCCTTCATTTGCTAACTGTGTGACACTGAGCAAGTCACTTAACCAGAAGTGTTTTAGCTCCATGGATCCCTTTTGGCATCCTGCAGACTACAAGAACAGCAGAAAGGAGAAAGAGAGACTTTGTTTGATTCTAAGTATCTCTGCTTTACTTATTCCTTCTTAATATTGCTTACTGACTTTTATTTAAATCGTTTTTACCTTATTGCATTTAATTTGACTACATTTACTGTTTTTTTAGCTACACACTCAAGTGGGCTAGCCAGAACTGTGTTTAAAGTTATTGTATTGCTGTTTTAAGTGTATTTTCATTGTTAAACATAAAAAAAAAAAAAAAAAAAAAAAAGTTCTAGCTTGCTTGCTCATTTTCCCACCTTTTTCTGTTACTAGAATAGTCCGGGTACAAATTTGCTGTATTCAGGACTGTATTGTAGTTTCTGAGTTCCCCAGACCTTTCTGTGATAGAGGGAAGCCTTTCTGCTTATCAGTGGGAGTGGTAAACACTGAGCAGCCTATGTGCCGCAAGAGGAGTGGTTTCCAGCTCTGAAATTGTACCTTATTGGCCGTTTGGGCTGCATTTCGACCCCTTTTAACTTTCTGCCTTAAAAGCCCATGTCTGCATGGGTTTGCGTGACTCATGCGCTACAAAGCTGGGGTAAACTATTACTGGTGCCTGAAAGTCTGCTCTTCAAATTTTCCCTTAGATCTTGCTATTTCTCTTCTCTCCTGCACTTTAACTAGCTTATTAAGTCTAACACTTCATTCAGACTTCTTGTAGCAATTATTGTAGCACACAAACTGCTACCAGCATTAAAGTTTCCATAAGGAAAACAACTTCAGTACTTACATATTGCCTACGGCAGCCCACCCCTCCAGGCATGACCAAAGGTCAGTTCCCTATGCTTTCTCCTATTAACCTGGTGAACCTGAGCATCCTGAGGCAATGTAGCAACTGCCTCATGTACACTGACGACCCTCTCCTCTTACCTCCCAACACTCACACTTATGAGAGATGCACCTATATTTCCAAATTGGAAGCCACGCACTCTCCACCCAAGACTGGAATGGCCAGTCAAGAGGAGAAGGTCAACACTTGCACCATACCACATGAAACACATAGCCCTCCAGAACATAAACCATCACAGCTCTCACATAAAAACACAAACCACACACCACCTTCGCGGAGGCTCTCAATAGAAATCTACCCAAACAGCAGAGACCTCCAAGGCAGAAACACACTCAACCACCACAACACAAACCATCTGACACATAGCCCACCTAGATAGTGTGCCACTCAACCAAAGACCCTAAGGCAATACAGCTTGCCCAATACACTAGTCATAGGTGACTCAATAGTGAGGCACACTGATGTCCCACTCACTAGGTTGAATAAGGCGAAGGTAACAGTCAGCTGCCTGTTGGGTGCCAGGATCCGTCACATAACACACACTTAGTACAAATATGACTCTGTCATTGTCCATGTCGGTGTGAATGACCTGAGATGTACCTCTCTGGACTACATGAAAAGAGACATGGAGGTGCTCTCGGATCATGTAGCTCAGGCTGGTATGACCTTAGCCCTGAGTAGCATCCTACTGTTACCCAGAATAATACCACAGTATAAGCAGAAAATGATTGACTTCAACAACTGGCTAAGTTTCTGGTGTCATTTTAAGGGGATCCAATATCTGTCTGCCTGGGATGACATGACTGACAGACCTTGATGCTTCACCAGACACAGCCTGCATCTGTTACCCCTAGGATTCCGGATACTGGCCAAGGCTGTTGCCACCCCTATAGTTCTATTTTTAGGCAATGTTCTAAAGACCAAATTACCACCGTAACAGCTACAAGTAAATGCAATCTGAGGGTCATGCTACTCAATGCTAGAAGTCAAAATCTCAAGATGCACTCACTCGAAGCACTCCTCAAAATGGAGAATATCGGCGTATGTGCAGTAACAGAGACCTGGTGCAAAGCAGCAGAAAGCGCCCCTGGACTACCAGGCTACAATTCATTCCATACCTTTCAGTTCTAGAACTTGGACTGAAGCTCTAAAGGTGGTAGTGTCTCCATATTCATAAAGGATATACACACCTCCAGACTAGTAACCCAATATAATGCATCAGAGATACTTCAGGTACAACTAACACTGGGAAAGTCAGCAATCCAGGTTGTAGCCTGCTATAGATCCCCTACCATGTCCCAAGTCTCTCACTCCATGTTCCTAAGCACCTTGGAAAATATTAAGGTCCAACCCAATACCCTCACACTGGGCAACTTCAACTACCCCTCCATTAACTGGGAAAACTATGCATGTACCAATGCACTTGCCCAACATTTTCTGGAATTCATTAATTCCAATTCCCTGGATCAGCTCATTCTTACCCCCACCAGAGGTAGCAACATCCCTTGACCTGGGTATTACTAACACGGGTGACCATTGCTCTACACCATTAGTCAACTCCTACCTGGTGAGATCTGACCATAAACTAATCACCATGGAAATCCACATCCCACCTACACCCCCCTACAAAGGTAACCACCATGAAAAACTTATCCAAAGCCAACTTTGGGCTTCTAAAAACAGAGGTGGCTAACTTCATGACACCCATGCAAATGCTGAATCATACACCAATACACTGTATGAACACATGCACAAATGCTTGGAACTGGCAATACCCAACAGAACCAAGACACTCTCCTCCAAACAAAAGAAGCAAATCTGGTGGTCCCCTGCCATAAACAAACTCTATAACAGAAGGAAGAAACTGTTGCAGAAAAAGGTGAAGTCCCAAGACTGGAAAAACTCCCTTGTTAGCCTTAACAAAAAGTTGAGATCCCTCATCAAATCCTCTGAAGTTAGCTATGAAAATAGAATTGTAGCAGATACTAAAGACAACCACAAGGCCTTTTATAGTTATGTCAAGAATCTACATGGCAATACCCAGATCTACTCTGAGCTACTGCACAATCGTACCTCCTATACTGAGCCAATTGACATTGCCAACATACTGGCCAACAGATTCAGTGCCATCTTTACGCCTCTCTCCCCCCCAAAAGGACCAACTACAATACCAGAGGAATATCAGGTACCCAATATTACTGCTACACAGGTTAAAACTGCAATGTCCAAGCCTAAGAATACAGTTTCCATGGGACCTGACAATATCCCTGGCTGTGTTCTACATGAATTACAATGTAAACTGGCACCACACCTGTGCACCCTGCTCAATCACAGTCTCACTTCAGGCTTTGTCCCTCCTGAATGGTGCACTGCTACAGTCATCTCACTCCACAAAGCGGGAGCGACTACAGACCCTGGAAACTACCACCCCATTAGCCTGACGAGTCTGATATGTAAGGCTATGGAGCCATCATTATGGACCATATAAATAAGGATATAGGGAATCTCCAAATTCTGGACCCCATGCAATTTGGCTTTGTGAAGGGTAGATCATGCCTGCTCGACCTGGTTGACTACTTTGAGTCAGTCACCAGAGCTGTGGATGAAGGCAAGGTAGTTCATACAGCCTACTTATATCTGGTCAAGGCCTTTGATACCATTCCCCACTCAGGAATTATAGATAGACTTACTAAGCTAGGCATTAATCCCTATATCACGAGGTGGGTGTCAAACTGGTTCACTGACAGAACTCACACCGTGAAAGTAGCACATTCTAAGTCAGACTACTGACAAGTCACGAGTAGAGTCCCACAGGGATCGGTTCTGGGTCCTCTCCTGTTTGGCATCTACTTCTCTGAAGTCCAGGCTAACACAAAGGGACTCTGACTGACCAAGTTCGGAGATGACTGCAAGCTGGGAGCCATTATTAACTCTCCAAATGACATAGACATTCTACAGAAAGGCCTCAATGAGACCGTCGACTGGTGTCAAAACCATGGCCTTAAGTTCAATGACAAAAAATACATTGTCATTCCCTTTGGGAAAAACTCAGTGCCCATGAAGTACCACATCAATGGAAGTCCACTGAACACTGAAGGCATTATAAGAGATCTGGGAACACAGGTTGATAGCGACCTCTCCTTTGACAACCACATTGCCACTGTGGTCAGAAAATCCTTCTATGTGGCTCATCTCATTATGAAGGGGTTTGCATCCAGGAAGAAAGAGGTCATCGTCTCTCTTTACTCTTCCCTCATTAGACCAATCATAGAGTATAATTCCCCATTTGGCATGTACCTCACTAGACACCTACAACAACTGGAGAGGCCACAACCGTATCTCACAAAGAGGATCCTTGGCCTTAAACACATGCCCTATATGAACAAACTTAAAAAACTCCAGCTATTCTCTGTCTCATATCGCCTGCTTAGAGAAGATCTCTGCTTGACCAACAAATCCATGTCTGACCCAGAGCTGTTAAATATGCTACATCTAAAGAAATCCCAATACCTCCATGCCACACACTCCAGAGACCTCAACCTCATTACCATAAAAACAGAACATGGTACAGAGACAGGTTCTTAACACAGAGACTGCCCATACATGTCAAGCAGAGCACCTCACTGGCCTTCTTCAAGAGAAATCTTGATGAGTGGATGGGAAATAGAAAATTCACCCCATGGATCACTTCAGTGGCCTTACTTGCTAGAGGTACTGGGAACTAATGTTGGGTGGCATGATGCCAGGGAAATCCTATGGGCTAGGCTTATAAAGGCTTCAGGGCCATTAGACTAGTACACACCTATGACCCATGAACCTATGAACTTATGAATAATTGGGAATTTTGGTTAAGCTCCTCAAAGCTCCCCAGGACTGCATGTTTAGTAACTTTGAACATGTTGTCATTGTTTGCCACCCATTGCCAATTGAATCGCTGACCTAGTTCAGGAAATGTTATGGCAAAATCACTAGCACACTATTTTGTAATGCAACACAGGCAATTTATTCTTCAAGGGCAACAGGCACAGTATTTGTAGATGAAATGCAAAGTTGTTTGCCAGCAGCAACCTTTGTATTAGGAATAGTTATCTTTACTGTGAAATTTGACAGATAACTTTTACTTCTGCAGAGATTGTGCATATTGACTTACCATATGTTTGTCAGGTGTTTAGTATTTCTTCTGCTTTCAAATACCCTTCTCTTTAAACTGTGCTGCATATGGCTTGGAATTATAGTATGATGCTAGTGATCTTTATACAATTCTCTGTAGTGTACCCAAAGCTACCAATAAGGTACATATAAGTTGTTAATAGTGTCAGTTGTGTAATAGGTTGCACACTCACTTTTGATGAAGACTGTTATGGGTTCTATTCCCACACCAAGCAGATGGAGTGCTGACATTGTACTGCAGCATAGGGGAGGTGCTGCACTCATGTATGTGTCATCATTTGGATGAGACATTAAACCAAAGTCCCATCTGCTTGAGTTGGTGGTAGCTTAGGTGGATGTAAAAGATCTCACAGCACCTATCAAAAAGAGTATGGGTCTTTTATTGACATAGAAAAAAGAACACGTATTTACAATATATTTCCATATTTACAAATATTTACAAATGTACATGTATGTAAGACTTGTGCCAAGGTGCTTGCATAAACTACTGAGGTCTGTAGTCTGTGTACATAGATAGGCAGAGGTTCTGTTCTCACTGCAATCAACTGTGGAGTGTGTGAGTGTGTGTGTGTGTATGTGTGTGTGTGTGTGTGTGTGTGTGTGTGTGTGTGTGTGTGTGTGTGTGTGTGTGTGTGTGTGTGTGTGTGTGTGTCTAGAAAGAAGAGCAGAAGTATGTATCCTACAGTTGCTGCCCAAATGCCATTAATTGACAGCATTTCATATCACTTGAGCACTAAAACCAACTATATTACATTAAGAAGCCCCCTCCACCATTGTGGCAGAAGTGTGCAGCCTAGGATGCATCTGAGTTGGGGATTGCTGGAATAAAGCTCAGTCTTGGGCTTTCCCATTGGTTACTTTGTTTTAAAATCATTTAACTTCACTTGTATTTAAGCCTCACATTTATACATAGCCACGCATCTCGCAATGGGGTTTAGCACAGCTTTGTATAGTTGTGCAAAGAAGCAAACACCTAGAAAGCAGCAAACAAAAGAAATACTGGAGCACACAGAGGAGAGCTCATCAAATATGTCTAGTTTTTAGCACAGTTAATCCTTTATTGTTGGATATCAAGGCTTGAGGCTGATGTCCCTTCTGTTTGGACAATATGATTAGCATTAAGCCTGTTTTAGTTAATAAACAGAGACAGTATAATTAACTATATGTGTGTTTCTATTGGTTGGCTGTGCCATATGTCAAACTGATGTCTGTTATAAATAATTGATTGCAACCTGGTGAATTGAGCACTGATGAAGGGTATTACCCGAAAGCTTTGCATTGCTTTATGTTTTTAATAAATTTGTGTTAACATGTCTATGTCAGTTTTTATTTCATGTTGATACATTTTTTTCTGATACAGTCTACTGTACTGATATCTGTTTGAATGATATTTGTGAGCTTCAGATGGAATACTGGCATTTTATCTACATTTAATATAACACAGCCTATTAGAGAATTTGGAATGATGTCCTCTACAACTGTAACTGCTTCGAATCGCTCTCTGAAAAAAATTGTTGATGAAAGCGGATAATCCACTTTTGCTTGAATTGGTTTCTGCTGGTGTAAAGATATGGGAGCCACTGCCCGAGGAAGGGATGATACTACAAACCTTCTAACTGCACTTGAAACAAGGGTATGACCCTATAAGAAGATCCAATAGCAGCAGCTAAGCTTTGTAGCTTATTTAGAGCTAGGGGTTGTACCTAGAGGTTTGCTCATACTAAAAATGTGAACGTATATGAATAAGTATCCTGAACTTCTAAAAAAATGGCAACAACTAAATTTTAAACTGAGTGCTGACTACATGGTACTCATGAATGATTTTTTTTTTAAATATTGAGATAGAGCTAGCAGAGGAAATAGCTGAGGTTGAAAATAAATTTATGCATACATCTGAAGCTGCTATGTTTATGTATCAGAAAATACATAAGCGCTTTTGTAGCAAAGCTACTTCATCAGATGTATACCAAGACACATACATAGCCATTTATATAATCAGGTCACTAAATCACATGACTATCTACAATTACTACTAAAAGGTGTATTACATCTGTAAAAACTGCTTCCAAAAACAATGGCATTTTCATCTACATCCAAAAGGCAATAAGAACCAGATACACACATAATAAATAAATTCATGAGTTTATACATAGTAAAATACAACCAATAAAAACTTTCCAAAAATATATTTCAATAAAATATATATATATATCATAGATTTATATGTTATTTCTGGCTTTAAGCCTAGGTTTAATAGGTACCCTATCATTCAGGCCATGCCCAAAGTCTCCTCTTAACCTAATTATCCATTTGGATTCCATCTGCTCTGTTAAATTATTGATATCGCCCTTCCTGGTATTTTCAAAAATATGTGCTATCACCATGAACATAAGAAAAGTGGGAACTATCAGTACTTAATATATGTTTAGACAGGGCACTAACAATTCTACCTTTATTAATATGGTAGTAATGTTCTTTAATTCTTTCTTTAAGGGTCCTGTCAGTTTTCCCTACATAAAATGTAAAACAGGTAGGGCAGTATGCCAAATATACAACATGAGCAGTTTCACATGTGGTATAAACACTGAAAGTATATGTTTTATTTTGATCAGGGTTATTATACTCTCCACTACTATCAATATACTGACAGCATTTACAGTGACCACAGGGCATTGTACAATGTTTATTTAACACTCTCTTACTTCCCTTAGGGATACAAAGACGTTTCAAAGACTTCATGTTTTTATAGACAAACTTAGGTTTTTCATGTATAATACTCCTCATAACTCCATCAGTAGTTAAAATTTTCCAGTGTCTCTCTATGATGTCTCTATAACATCACTAGAATAATACAAACATACTTTGTCTGTTATCTCAATTATGTGCATACCTGTTAGTATTCCTAATATATTTCTTACCATAATAAGGTTTAGCTCTGTTACCCCTTAATTCTGTAACAGTTCTAACAATTTCACTAACATCATTCTCAGCATAACCTCTGGCAATAAAGGCTCTCTCTAACTGTTGAGTTTGTTGAACAAATTCTTCATTTTTAACACTAAGTCTTGATGCCCTAAAGACTTGGCTATTAACAACACTTTTAAACACATGAACAGAATGCATACTGTTTCTGTGTAAAAACTGATTACAGTGACAAGGTTTCCTATATAATTTTGTAGTTATACTGTTTTCTGCATCCATTATAACACTTACATCTAGACAGGTTGAAGGAGAAAATAGTGTCTCGAGGGCTTAGAGTTTTGGTAATACCTACACAAGGTAGTAATTTACCGGTCTTGTTGGCTGAATGGCAACAAGTGAATTTGGAATGCAGTTATAAATATATGCAACTGCTAATTAAGTATGCCACACAGGAGATTGAATCATTAACTACAGAAATTATGAAACAACATGATGAACTGTTATCATGTTTTGACAGAAATGTCATTGAGAAACATTTAACAGAAGTTATTGACTCAGTGACAGTCTATGAGCGGAGACTTTGTAAAATCAAAGTAAAGAAATTGGTTAGAGATTGTGCTGATTTTGCAGCTACCAATGTATTCCCTTGGCCACGTGTCAATGGACATTTGGTTAATAATAATGTTAAATCAACTAATTCCAGCAGTTCTAATGATCGTTTGAGTAATACAATCATTACTAATGGGAATGAACAATTAATTTTTCAAAATGATGCTGTATGATCTGATTGGCTCTCATGATCAGCATCATGAGGAGAACGTTGTCTCTGAGATGGTCAGGAAGAAGGAAGTGCCAGCATCTGAATTAGGTGCAAGGAAGAAGACATTCCAAGTAACTGCTCAAGCCCACCATTCAGACAAGCAGGAGCTTGTTGTTGCATCAACTAGGGAAATTATTTCAACTAATCACAGTGGAAACAGCAAGTCTGACATTTCTTCTTCTTCTTTTTTACCAGGCCAATTACGGTTTCCACTTCCAATAAAGGAACAGAGAATTTTCCATCAGCAGAGGTCACGGTCACGCAGTGGGAACTGGCTGAAATGGAAGATGGAAGGAGAAGCAAATGGTACACCAACCTTAAAGAAGTTTTGAGACAAACAGAAGGACTAAGTTTGAACCTTTCTTCTTATGTTTTGACTGACGATGAGATTTCTCTCTTAACAAAAGGTTTGTCATTTATACCTACACAAAAATTAGATTTCACAGAAGCTGTTTTAGATTTTAAATGGTTTATTAGGAATTTATTACTGAAAATTAATGGCTGAAAAGGAAGATGGAAGGAGAAGCAAATGGTACACCAACCTTAAAGAAGTTTTGAGACAAACAGAAGGACTAATTTTGAACCTTTCTTCTTATGTTTTGACTGATGACGAGATTTCTCTCTTAACAAAAGGTTTGTCATTTATACCTACCCAAAAGTTAGATTTCACAGAAGCTGTTTTAGATTTTAAATGGTTTATTAGGAATTTATTACTGAAAACTGAATTTTAGAGATAATGAATGTTTTAATAGTAATATATGTGAATTTAGGAAACCAAGCACATATTTACCTAATGCAAATTCTTTAGTAACTGCCTTTGAGTAGCTATGTTTAGAAGATTTTTATAGGCTATATGAAAGCAATATAGATAAAACTGTTAACAAGCATAATATGAAATATAATTTAACTAAAAATTAATTCATGGCATTAAGGAAATTACAAGATAACAAGTATAATTATTCGACCAGCTGATAAAGGTGGTCCTATAGTTCTATTTGATGTAATTAGATATAATAATGATATGACTGAAATGTTATCTGACAAATCATTTTTATTTGAAAATATCTCATAGGAAAGCTGAAATGATGATACTTAATGTACATAATGCTGTGAGAAATGTATTTTATACTGGAATGATTGATAGTAATTTATTTCATTATTTTACTTTGTTGAATCCATTAATACCCATCATTCAAGGCCTGCCCAAAGTACATAAGGACATGTTATATCCCCCATTATGCCCTATAGTTGCAGGGAGAAACTAGTGTACAGAACCAGCCTCTATATATATTGAGAAGAAGCTTAGACCTATTTTAAATGAAATTTCACATGTGTTAAGAGATACTCAACATTTTTAAGTGATTTATTTTTATGTATTGAGACCCTATCCACTACTAAAACTTATTATTGGCTACGTTAGATATGTCATCACTATTTACGGTGATTCCTAATGATGATGGTTTATGGAAATTGAAATGTTTTTACAGAAATACAGTGAGTTTTCTGATAAAGAAGCAGAATTATTGACTGTTCTGTTAGAATGTGTATTACAAAATAATTTATTTGCATTCAATGACTGCATATATTGGCAGAAGCATGGCATAGCTATGGGCACATCTTGTGCCAATAGCTACACCAATGCTATATTAGTGATATGGGAACAAGAACATATTTTTGAAGGGCTTTGTGGACAATATTTTTCTGCTTTGGAGAGGCACTGTACAGTCTTATAATGCATTCACAGACTATATCAATGGAACTACTTCTTATTTAAAATTCTCTTCTATAACTTCAAGCCACTCAGTAGACTTTCTAGATCTAAGTGTTATAATGGATGTAGGAAACAGTATAACTATGAAATTATATAGGAAACCTTGTCACTGTAATGAGTTTTTACACAGAAACAGTAAACCTAAGTTTGTTTATAAAAACATGAAGTCTTTGAAACAACGTCCTTGTATCCCTAAGGGAAGTAAGAGAGTGTTAAATAAACATTGTACAATGCCCTGTGGACACTGTAAATGCTGTCAGTATATTGGTAGTAATGGAGAGTATAATCACCCTGATCAAAATAAAACATATACGTTCGGTGTTTATGCCACATGTGAAACTGCTCATGTTGTATATTTGGCATACTGCCCTTCCTGTTTTAAATTTTATGTAGGGAAAACTGACAGGACCCTTAAAGAAAGAATTAAAGAACATTACTACCATATTAATAAAGGTAGAATTGTTAGTGCCCTGTCTAAACATATATTAAGTACTGATAGTTCCCACTTTTTTAGGTTCATGGTGATAGCACATATTTTTGAAAATACCAGGAAGGGTGATATCAATAATTTAACAGAGCAGATGGAATCCAAATGGATAATTAGGTTAAGAGGAGACTTTGAGCATGGCCTGAATGATAGGGTACCTATTAAACCTAGGCTTAAAGCCAGATGTTTGAATAAGAAATAACATATAAATCTATGAGATATATATATTTTATTGAAATATATTTTTATTGAAATATTTATTTACTTATTTATTTATTTATTTACATTTGTTGACCAGGAGTGTCCGACTGGATGTAGGTCAATTTTCAGCAGAGGCCCGGGGAGAAAAGATCCACAGTTAAAATATACAGACAGTAGTTACATTGGATTTACATAGCAATTAACAATTTGATCAACATAGCAATTAGCAATTACAAACATAGTTACAGATGAAGAACATAGTACATCAGTAGACAACTAGAATCTTTATCATCTGCGAAGTACATAACAGACATTAGCAATTGTTACAATAAGTTCCTGCTGTATAATAAGTTGTTAGGTTTATGAGCATCCGAGCTTGCTATAATCAAGGTAGTTAGTGGGGTGGAAAGAAAGGTAGTGGGTGGATGGGGTGGGTGATATTAGAGGGGGAGTTGCAAGGGTATAGCCAGCATGTTTTTAGGTGCGTTTTTAGTAAAGTTTTGAAGTGGGTGCATGATGGTATGGAGGTAATTGTGGGTGGGAGGGAGTTCCATAATTTGGCTATGGTTGAAATATTGAATTGAAATATATTTTTTGGAATGTTTTTATTGGTTGTATTTTATTATGTATAAACTCATGAATTTATTTATTATGTGTGTATCTGGTTCTTATTGCCTTTTGGATGTAGATGAAAATGCCATTGTTTTGGAAGCAGTTTTACAGGTGTAATACACCTTTTAGTAGTAATTGTAGATAGTCATGTGATTTAGTGAACTGATTATATAAATGGTTATGTATGTGTCTTGGTATACATCTGATGAAGTAGCTTTGCTATGAAAGCGCTTCTGTATTTGGTGGTCTTATATTAAAGAAAAAGTTATACTGGAATTCCTTGCTGTCCTTGGATCCTTCTGTGTTTTCTGTGTGGTATACATTTTGACTTTTGCTGGATTCGAGTGCTGGTCAGGGTCTGTGGTTTGTATTTTTACTAAGAATAAATTATTTCAAGTTGGGCCATATTTTTTGTTGTCCAAGGAGAATAAATATATAGCTATTAATACCTCCCAACGTGTTCCTAGGAGAAGTATGTACCAATTGGATGATTTTAAGAATGACCTTCCTTCTGTGTCTGATACAACCAATCAGATCTCACACTACCAAGTAAGAATGGATGAGGTTGGTTCTGCTATATCGAATACACAGGATGGTGTTTCTGTTACTGTCTTTATGAATGAAAATGCTAATGGAAGAGCAGCATCCAATCAGCAATTCATGCCGGAATTTCTATCCAGTTCAAACAATGGAGAGGGTAATGAGTCTAATTGTTTGGCTGATCAGTCCTCTGTCCCTCCTACTACATCTAATGTGAGCATGCAAAGCAGTGAGGGCTTTTACAAGCCCATGAAAACTATTACACCAAATTTACCGGAAAAAATATATATCAAAAACCAAGGAATCCATTGAGAGGGAGGTACGAACAACAAACAGCTGTGAATGGCACCAATCAGAAGAATGACAGTCCTCAGGTATGGAACAAAATTCCATGGCAAAGACAATAAATGTTTTCAACCTTTCTAATTATATTTTGACTCCAGCAAATATAAGGCTATTAAATAAAGGCCTGCAATTTATACCTGCTGGAACAGGTAACGTTACAGATGCACTACCTGATTTGAGAGTTTTTGATAGAATGCACAACTTAAAACTTATATTCAAAGAGACGTTAGCGACTGATATGCCTATTTATAAGAAATCAAGCACTTTTATTCCAAATAGCTGCCCTATAGTGACTGCTTTTCAGAATTTATGTGAGCAGGAGATTAGAATACTGTATGAAATGAAAATAAGATGAAAAAAGTATAATTTATCATATGATGAATAGCAAGCTTTACAATCCCTGCCAACTTGATTCAAATATTATAATTAAACAAGTAGACAAGGGCGGATAAGGGAGGATTGTGACAATGAATAAGGTGAATTATATGCAATATATGCATGATTTTTTATCAGATTCTAGTACTTTTAGGAAGATTGAATATACAATCTATATTGATGTCAAGAAATATATTTTGAATGTAAATATGTTAATTTATGAGATGCATCTGCAAGATAATATATCTGTAGACCTTTTTAATTATTTTACGGTACCATGTCCAGTTACTCCTATAATTTATGGGCTACCAAAAATACATATATCAGAGATGCGTCCCCCCCATGAGGCCGATTTTATCAGGGAGGGGATGGTTCACAGAGCCTATACCTACTTATTTACAGAATACCTTGAGTAAGTATTTGAAATCTTGTCATAGTTTTATTAAGGATACTGCTGATTTTTTTGTCTAAACTAGTTGAGTGACATAGCGGTTACCCAAACAGTGATTATATACTAGTCACATTAGCTATCAGCTCGCTTTTCACTGTTATGCCCAATGACTATGGGATAAATGCCATTCGAGACTTTTTATGCCTTAATACCAATCTGGGAGGCAAAAGTATTAAGAATGTATGTCAACTACTTGAAGCAGTTCTGAATAATAATGTTTTTATCTTTGAGAAACAACCTTATATTCAGGTATCTGGTGTTGCCATGGGTACTCCTCTGGCAAACACCTATGGAAACCTGGTCCTTAATCAATGGGAGAACGACTAAGTTTTTAGTGCTAATAATCATTTAAATGCCAATGTTTTATGATATAAACATTTTGTAGAAGACTGCTTCTTAATCTGTAAAAGGACTAAGGAAACATTGAATGAATATGTTGAATATTTAAACAACACTACAAATTTCTTAAAATTCAAAATGAACTGCTCCACTGATCAAATTAATTTCTTTGATGTTTCCCTCATTAAGTATGATGGTAATCTTGACACTATGATTTATGTGAAACCCGTGCATACAAATAAATATGTACATAAAAATAGTATGCATGCTCTGCACATTTTTTAGGTAATCACGAAAAGCCAATTTCTTAAAGTCAGTAGATTGAACACAGATAATTCCCAGTGTCAACAGGAAATGCAAGAGATGGCCTTAGAATTTAGGGAAAGAGGGTATAATGAGAGAATGATAAATGAAATAATTAAGGAAGTTTTAGATGCAAGAGATGGAGCAGTGAAACCTGTATTTTCAGAAAGAAAGGATGAAGAAGTAGTTATTGATAAAAAGCAAAGGGACAGCAATGTGATTAGGTATGTGACCACATATAAAAAGAAAACAGATGATGTTAAGAAGATTATTCAAAAAAACTGGAGTATCTTAACAGCTATGCCTGAATTGAAGCTTCTATTGGACAAGAAACCTAGCTTTACATTTAAGAATTGTAAAAACTTAAAAAGAAAATTGTGCTATAAAGACATTCAGGTAGAAGCTAATGATAAGGTAGCTAGTAAACATGGTACGTTTCCATGTCTTGCATGTAGTTGTTGTAAAGATATTGGGCTGGATTCACAAAACCTCCGTGTAAGAGTTAATATGTCTTACACGGAGGCTGCAGTCTAACGGTATGACGTCAGCATGCCATGCATATTCATGAGGGCATGCTGAATCATACCCTAGGCTAACACGGTCCGTGTAGGAAAGTAGGGGGCGTGTCCGAATGCCGAGTTCTGCAAAGGGACACGCCCCCAGAAGAGTCAGAGTCCTGAAAGTAAACACCCACGAGCGAGTCCGCGGAAATGTCAAGGAACACAACACCACATGCCCTCACAGACTATAAACCCAACTGTAATGTAAAACGTAAAAATAGCAGTTTAATTTTTTTTTTTATAATTTCCAAAATGTTTGCCCGTAGTTCCGCTCGTTTGCACGGGTATGCCCTCCGCTCAGCCACAGTTTGCAGACATTGAAAAGCATATAAGATCTAAATATGCAAAGTAAGCCAAGTAGCAATAGCGTAGCGGTAGAGACGTTGGCCAAAGAGGAGGTAATCACGATTCGAGCCCTCACAACATCATTTTCCATTTTTATTTAAATAAGCATGAAACAATCCCCTGACATATATATATATATATATATATATATATATATATATATATATATATAGATAGATAGATATATATATATATATAAAACTATAATTTAAGTAAAATGTAATGAAATGGGCCATGTATTTTTGAAGAAATCCGACATAATAAAATATAAAAAAGGATCATAATTGCCCATAGCTTAGCAAGGCTTTAGCAAGCTGAATATGGGTGCCCGTAGTTGAGCAGCACTTTAACAAGCTTAATATGAGTGCCCATAGGTGAGCAGCGCTTTAACAAGCTGAATATGAGTGCCTGCAGGTGAGTAGCGGTTTAACAGGTTTAATATGAGTGCCCGGAGTTGAGCAGCGCTTTACCACACTTAAAATGAGTGCCCGTAGTTCAGCAGCGATTCACCCAGCATAATATGAGTGCTCATAGCTAAATAACGCATTACCCAGCATAAGCCGTTTGCGCGAAGCTGCACAGCGTGCCAACCAGCTTACCGGCGGGCAACATTGGGCAAGCTGTATCAAAGCCACCTTTACACAGACACACCTCCTAGCCTGTCTAGACAGTAGTAAAATAAAAAAAGCAATGCCCAGGGTCGAACCTGGGATACTGTGCACCACAGTCAAAGTACTGAACCACTAAGCCATGACAGTTGTACTGAGAAATGCAGTATTAGCATATATATAGGAATGAATGGAAATAGAAGCATGACAAAGCAGGTTTTTTTAAGCTGATAAATATCCAAAACGGCCAATCACAGAAAGTGCGGGAAAACCGGCATATATAAGCCCCATAGGTGGGAATTCACAGCATAACTGATTGTGGTACCCATTTGCAGTCAGGATGGCAGGTGCAGGAGAGGGAAGTCGCTTTAGAGCACAAAGGTGGGGTGCTAAGGAGTCAAAATATATGGTTTGGCTCCTAGTCCATGATCATGAAGCACAACTCATGCAGGGCCAGGTTCACTGGGGTGCGTACAAGGCAGAGGCGTGGAATCGGTTGGCACATGATCTCACCAGTGCCACAGGCATTCCGAGGACTGGGGAACAGGTCCGTCACCACCATGCGGACCTGAAGCGACAGAAGGTGGACCAACTGAACCATTGGATCCAGGAGGCCCACGAAATGCCCAATGCCCCACTACTCAGTAAGTATCCATGTAATTAAGTATGTAAGAAATGCTATCGTAGCCTATAGTATGGAGACATATGTTCCAATATGACTTCCTTTATATTACAGCTGCAGGTGTTCGTTTCACGAATCAGCGAGCCTATGCTGATAGGCTGCTGAGGTTGCTCCACCAGGCAGGTTAGTAATTATTTAGCTGGTATTGTCATAGAATATAAGTGAGACAGATTGTAAAAGAGTTCAGTGTTGTAACCCACTAATAAAGGTCAAATAAGCCTAGAAGAAAGATTCTGCTAGTATTGTAAGAGTAGATAAGTGATGCAGCCTGGAAAATAGTGTAATGCAATCCAGTAATAAAGATTAAACAAGTCTCAAATAGAAGTTTCCACCAGTATTGTAATATCAGATAACTGCTGCAGCCAGAAAATGAGTGGTAATCAATCAACAAAGGATAGACAAGTGTCAAATACATCCTTGTAAATTCTGCCATATGAAATAAGTGAGTCAGCTGGAAAGGGTTGTTGTAAACCAGTAATAAATGTTAATAAAGCCTAGAATTAAGTACAAGTCCGAAATGTAAATATAAAATAATTTAGAGAGTGTGAGAAAGACAGTTTGAAGCTACCAAGAAAGCTGTAAGAAGTCTGGAATAAAGCTATACTGCAGTCACTACATTATGAAATGAATGAGACAGCCACAACCAAAGAGTGTAATGTGTTAAATAAAATACAGAACATGGACTGTGTCCATCCCACAAATTGTATATGTTGCTGTACCCTTGCATTATGGAAATAGTATGGTTGTATGAACTGCTGAACATCCACAGTTGTCTAGACCCATATAAATCAAATGTAGCAGGATGCTGTACTTGAACACAGCCAAATATGAACATATATGAATAAAAATGGAATGTATATTAATGTAGCAGTAACATCCCCATCACCAACATTCCTAAGGTTACATACATGAAACTGTACTAATACATGTAGGGGATATATATCTGCATCTACTAGGAATGTACAGTATATGTATAGGTAGTTTAAGTTGTTAATGTAAAATTTCTCCAACTTACCCTATTTTCACAAATGATGCCATTCCACACCAAACTGGGTATGTGTATTCACAATTAATTCCCATGGACATTTGTCCTGTTGGTTCATACATATCTGCATGTACATTGATGCATGTGCCCCGTTCACATATCCAAACCTGATGGCCTGTTGCCACCAATCAACCCTGCATGCTGTTGGAATGTGCACTGTTGTTCTAAATATGCATGTGTTATGCTTGCTGCTCAATGTTCGGAATTCATGGGTGTTTGGTTAATGGGAATACTGATGCATGCTGTTACAACTAATTTTGAATGGTATTGTTTGTTACTAACCCAAAATGCCATAAAATACTGCTAAACATAGGACAAAAGGGAAGGCGGGTTCCAGCGGACCCACCTCTCCCACCTCAGCTGGCGAGTGCACCTGGCACCAGTGCCCAGGCCGGGACCTCCTCCTCCGGTGGCCCTGTGCCACCTTTGGGTGGAAGTGCTGCAGGGGATGGGGCTCATTCCCCCTCTGCAAGCGTGGCCAGAGGAGAGCCTCCACTCACCCTCCATAGGGTCCGGTCTGTGGGACGTAGTGAGATCAGGCGTTCTCTGACTGATCCCCTATGCCAGCTTGAGGTGAGGGTGGTGCAACTCACGGGTGTGCCTGCCCGTCCTATCCAGCCCCCAGCACAGCCCCGGCCTGGGCTGTGAAGGTGCAGTGGTAACTGCCTATGGGTGGGGATTTCAGTTCCACTGTTGCCATCTGTGGGCTCATGGGCTTGCGATATCCAAACATCCGTCCCCGTCATTTGTGTTTACCCTCCACATGTGTCATACTCCACCCCTGCATGCGTCTTGTTTGTCTTGTCTGTTAACCTCCCCAACCTACCTCCCTAAATATACCTACTTCCTGTACTTCACATTCCACTCTCACCTGAAAAAAAATAAAAAAAGGGCACTCTGTTCCCACAAAAAAATTACGCCCCATACATAGCTGCCCAATTTGCACACATGTCCACTGGACATGTAAACTGATAATTCTAATTGGCAGTACAACATATTTTGTTGTCCTCACCCCTCTCTCAGGGGTGGAAGGTTTCAAATTTCACACCAAATTTCACACATATGCACAGCTGTTGCTGATAAAGAAATGGGCAGCTATGGGCCTTCCCTACATCCTTCCTGCACATCCCGAGCTTATTTTCCTACTGTCCTACCCTCTTTGTGCCCCCTTTTTCACCACTTTCCTATCTCACCATTTTCTTTTCTTTAAAAGAAATTAGTGCGGGTGTTAGAGGGAGTAAGCACTTTTAAGCAGTGGTCAGCGTGTGTGCGCTCAGCTAAGCGAGTGTGCGCTCAGCTAAGCGAGTGTGCGCATGTGTAAGCATCGCGCAAACCAGCGCAAACCCGCTTACAACTTCTTAAAAGTGCCTTAGTCACTCTGTATGACAAGGCCTGTAGTCTGCTCATCAGCAAGATAAAATACCCCTCTCAGTCTCGAACCTCGGAAACACTAGTCTGCATGAATTACCACTGAGCCACAGCAGATATGCAAGAAGTTGGTGCTGAAAGAAATATATCATGAAATACAAGGAGTGAATGTAAAGGGAATATAGGAAGGCCATTACACAAAGCTTGTTCCCTGAATCCTTACTGGCAATTCTTGTGGAATTGCATTACATTAGTGTGATAAGAGAAACAGCCATGCTAGGAGGTAATAATGTTACAGTAGCACCTTACAAACCCAACACAGTATCAGAGCAGGATAAACACTGCCATATTTGAATAGGTATCAGGCCAGACTTCCCAACTGTTACTGATTTACAGGGATGTCCCTGATTTGCAAAAAAAATGTTACCTGTGCCCCACTGACTCCCTGTGAAATGTACTAACAGTAGGCAGAAAGGTGGGGTATCCCACGTAATGGTGACTGTCAATAAGTTAAAGTAGACACTACTTGCATGTCAGAAATGGTGTAGTAATACATATGTTCAAAATACCCCACAGTCACAATTGCAGAATATCTGAAATATATCACGGGTGTATCCCACTGACATGTACCTTTCCCTGAGGCTGGTCAAATATATACCTGAGAGAATCTGAGGCCTGCAAGCCTGAGAGCACCCCAGCACTACCAGGTTATACCTCATACCATGCTTTTCGGCCCCAAAACTTGGACCGAACCACAAAAGGAGGGGGAGTATCAATATTCGTCAAAGATACCCACACCTCCAGGTTGGTGGCACAGCACGAAGCATCTGAGACTATCCATGTGCAACTAACAGTGGGTAAAATTGCCTTCCAGTTTATAGCCTGCTACAGACCACCCACCTAAACCCAGGAACCCCACTCGGCCTTCCTGAGAACACTGGAAAATATGAAGGTCTCTCCAAACACCATTATATTGGGCGACTTCAACTACCCAAACATACACTGGGAGCATTACTTTAGCTCCAACACTCTAGCCCAAAGGTTCCTAGAATTTATAAACTCAAATGCTATGGAACAACTTGTTACCACTCCCACAAGAGTGAAAAACATACTGGACCTGATCATCACCAACATGGGGACTCTATGCTCCAGACCAGAAGTGTATCCCTCACTGGTAAGGTCAGACCATAAACTAATCTCACTGGATATTCACATCCCAACCCTACCCCCTGCCCAGAAAACCACAGTGAAAAACTTCTCTAAAGCAAATTTCACACTCCTCAAAACCGAGGTGGAATCCTTCAAAGCCCCCAGGCCTGTGGAAAATACTGCCCAGACCGCAGAATCCTTTATAAACGCATTCTATGAACACCTTCAGGAATGCATGGATCATGCAATCCCAAATAAAACCAAGACCCAATCCTCCAAAGGCAGGCGTCCTGTCTGGTGGACCCCAGCCATAAACAAACTATACAATAGAAGGAGGAAGCTACTACATGATAGAGCAAAATCCCAAAAAGGGAAGGCATCTCTGATCAGTATTAGCAAAAAACTATGGGCACTCATAAAATCGTCTAAGGCCAGCTTCGAGAGAAAAATTGCACAGGACACTAAGGATAATCACACGGCTTTCTTTAGTTATGTTAGGAACCTGGGTGGGAATTCCCAGATATGCTCAGAATTAGTCCAAAATGACAAAAATACACCGAACCCACAGACATTGCCAACATCCTAGCTGACAGGTTCAGCGCAAACCTCTCCCCCCCCCCACCGAAAGGGCAAATATCTATCCCAGCAGAGTGCTGCCCCCCTGACATCTCAGATGCTCAGGTAAGAGCCGCCCTCTCCAAAACAAAAAACACAGCATCAATGGGACCAGACGGTGTCCCGGGCTGTGTCCTACATGAACTCCAAGAAGAGCTAAACCCAAACATAAAACTACTGTTCAATCTCAGCCTTACTACAGGATATGTACCCAAAGAGTGGCGTACAGCAACAGTGGTCCCTCTCCACAAAGGTGGTGCCTCAACGGATCCTGGAAACTATCGCCCCATAAGCCTGACTAGCTTGGTCTGCAAAGCTATGGAAAGGATCATCATGGACCTCATAAATAAGGATATTGGGGACCTACAGACACTGGATCCTACTCAGTTCGGCTTTGTTAAGGGCAGATCCTGCCTCTTAAACCTGGTCAATTTCTTTGAAACAGTCACCAAGGCCATTGACAAGAGGAAGGTGGTCCACACAGCCTACCTGGACCTCGCAAAAGCCTTCGATACAATACCCCACTCGGGCATTATAGATAAGCTCACCAGCTTAAATATAAACCCCTATGTCACTAGATGGATTGCAAACTGGCTCAAGGACAGCACCCACATGGTTAGAATTGCTGGAGCCATGTCAGACTCCAAACCAGTTACAAGTGGCGTCCCACAAGGCTCAGTCCTGGGACCTCTCTTGTTCGGTATATATTTCTCGGAGGTACAGGCCAACACGGAAGGACTGTGGCTGACCAAGTTCGCAGATGACTGCAAACTGGGTGCCATAATCGACTCTCCAGCCAACACAAGCATCCTCCAAAAGGGCCTCATAGAAAAAGACAACTGGTGCCAGAGCCATGGCCTCAAGCTAAACACCAAAAAGTGTATAGTCATCCCCTTTGGCAAAAACAAAGTGCCCACAAATTACCACATAGGTGGTAATCCATTAAGTACAGAAGAAGTAATTAGGGACCTGGGGACCCAAGTTGATAGCAATCTCTCATTTGACAACCACGTGGCCAAAGTGTTAGAAAAACATTTTATATAGCCACCTAATCATGAAGGGATTCACATCTAGATCAGGGGAGGTCATCGTGCCTCTTTACTCATCCCTCATCAGGCCCATAATTGAGTACAATGCCCCTTTTGGGATGTACCTTACCAGACACCTGCAACTGGAAAGACCCCAAAAGTACCTCACCAAGAGGATCAAAGGTCTCAAACAGATGCCATATGCTGCCCGGTTAAAGAAACTCCAGCTCTACTCAGTGGCATACCGCCTGCTCAGAGGCAATCTGTGTCTGACGTATAAAGCCATGTCCAGCCCGGAATTAATGGACATGCTGCACCTCAGAAAATCCAAATCCCATCAAGCTACACGCTCGAGAGACTTGAACCTCAGCACTGAAATAAATAGGACATGCTGGAGGGACAGATTCATAACCCAGAGGCTCCCTTCACTCTGGAATAAAATCCCAGTCCAGGTTAGGCAGAGTCCCTCATTGACTCTCTTCAAGAGGAATCTTGATGAGTGGATGGGAGATCGTAGGTTTACCCCTGGTATCACTTCTGTGTCACTGTTAGATAGAGGCACAGTATACTAACCTCGAAAAAGGGCATAGCAAAATTAATTTAAAATGGGTGGCGAAAGCCAAACACACTCTGGCTAGGCTTATAAATGCCCTAGGGTAGATAGCCTAGTATGAACCTAAGAACCTAAGAACCTAAGTGTCAGAAATACACAGGTATATCAGCCTGTCTGCTGTTACACACTCTGTGAATAGCTGTAGAATTACTCCCACAAGCACACCCTCATGTAGGAGTACAACACAGAAATATCAAAGGATGTAGCCATCTAACAAACTAATGACAGTATAGCAGTTTACAAGCACTGCATGTGCCTGATATTCATAATTGTTAGTACAAAATACAAGGCCCTAGTACTGCTCAGCAGCAAAATAAAATACCCTTGTAAGTGTCAAACCCCAGACCTTGGGCTCACCAGACTGCATGCAGTGCCACCAAGCCACAGCAAACATATAAGAACTTACTGCTGAAAGAAATATATCATGCATTACAAGGAGTGAATGTAAATGGAAAATAGGAAAGCCATAGCAACACATTCCAGTAAAGACAAATGTCAGGCCTTCAAGGAGTGAATGTAAACGGAAAATAGTGAAGCCATAGCAACACATTGCAAGAACTACTCTTGTATACCAGTTAATCCACAACTCCCACAGGAAAGTACATACTCCCATGTAAACAGTGTTAGCATTAGCAGGTGTGAGTTAACATACACACTGAGAAGAGTGAAATGGAAAAAGCAAGTCAGGTTTCAGTACAACATGCATTTCAGTGGCTACAACACAGCCTTAGATATGAGAGACATACCAACCTTCTGACTGACACAACAGTGTCCATAGCAAACTAGCATGGTCCCCACCTTGCAAAACTGAAAGGCCTACGCCTACCTAACCTAACATTTTATAGCAGTGTCCTGAAATCACAGTGAGAACTGCAATTACCACACAGCAGGCTGCATGCAATTAGTAAATGCTGGCCACCAAATGGTGCAGAGGCCATCACATGTGCAGATACCTACAAAAGCAGCCTGTACTACCAGTCCACACAGGCAATAATATCATTGCAGCAACTGGAGGGAGAGAAAGACAGACAGACAGACAGAGAGACAGACCAAAAGAAAAAAAAAAGAAAAACCAAGCCAGCCAGCCATCCAGGCAGCCAGCCAGCCATCCAGGCAGCCATCCAGCCAGCCATCCAGGCAGCCAGCCATCCAGGCAGCCAGCCAGCCATCCAGGCATCCAGGCAGCCAGCCATACAGCCACCCAGGCAGCCATCCAGGCAGCCAGCCAGCCAGCCATCCAGGCAGCCATCCAGGCAGCCATCCAGCCATCCAGCCAGCCATCCAGGCATCCAGGCAGCCAGCCATCCAGGCAGCCAGCCAGCCATCCAGGCAGCCATCCAGCCAGCCATCCAAGCATCCAGGCAGCCAGCAATCCAGCCATCCAGGCAGCCATCCAGCCATCCAGGCAGCCAGCCAGCCATCCAGCCAGCCAGCAAGCTAGCAAGCCAGAAATCCAAAAAAAAAGCTGTCAGAGACAAAGGTAATGTAAAGTACATAATCTAATAATGTACATACTGTATTAGCAGTCTGTATCTATATGTATATGAAGATGTGCATAGGGCAAGGGACATACTGCAACTGTTAGTGAAGGCTGGACATACATATGTAGTTGAAGGTTGCTATGTGCACATATCAATGTAGGTTGTAGTGTGTGGCATTGAAAACAGCATGCAGTGCAGGTATATGTCATGTGGTGGTGAACTTCTGTGGGACTGAGCCAGTGAGGACTGCTACAGCTATATGGCTTGAGGACAGCATAATGCATTATGCACAACAGTGTGCAATATCATTACAGAATGGTATGTCTCACAACTGTTGCAGAAGTGATATTCCCACCATGAAAGGTGGGCAGTCCATGTACCTACATGTGCATGTATATGTACAGCAATGGATGTTAAGAAGTGTGTGTGTATATATATATATATATATATATATATATATATATATATATATATATATATATGTACATACATATACATATATCTATATATCGATATACATATATATATATATATATATATATATATATATATATATATATATATATATATATATATATGTACATAGACAGAGAGGTCTGCATAGATACATAGAGATATATGGATAAATAGATAGAGAATATGTATATACATATAGATATAATAGACAAATACATATATAGATATAAATTTAGATACATACATGTATACAGATAGATATGAATGTCTATAGATATGTATATATATATATATATATATATATATATATATATATATATATATATATATATAAATATGTTTATATATAGCGGTGTGTATATAGATATAAATACATATATGTAGATATATATATTTACATATATATATATATATATATATATATGGATATGTATATATTGATATATATATTTATATGTATATATATATATAAATATATATAGATATATATATATAAAGAGAGAGTGAGAGAGGGGGACATGGGGGCAGATGTACTGCAACAGGTGCCTGGTGACCAAGGCATGGACAGAACACCAGTGTTGATACTGCAGTACCATACCCCATTCCAAAACATGTTACCCACTAACTACCACATAGGTGGTTGCCTGCCAACCACTGGATGTGTCAGAAGGGAACACGGGACACAGGTGTACAATAGCCTCCCCTTTGATATCCACAGTGGCACACTAGTCTTGTAATCCCTGTACATGGTACGTGTCATCACAAAAGGTGTAAAGGGAAATGTAAGTCAGTGTACTCCTGTACACCTCACAATGCCCTCTGCAGTATGTACCTCCCATGAGAACTACAGCAAATGGAAAGGCCACAGACATACCTAACAAAGACTGATAATGGCCACAAACACATTCCCTATGCAGACTGACTCACAAAACCACAGCTAGAGTGCCTTGCATACTGCCTACACAGAGATTACCAGTGCTGGACATACAGAGTTATGTCACACCCATACCAGTTGGCCAACCACCATGGCAACACCTCACAATCCGTCCAGCCTACATGACCTAGGGCCCTAATCCCTGTCACCGCACTAAACAGCACATGCTGGAGGTACAGGTTTCTGTACACAAATATGCCATACCCTGGACTAAACCACCCAGCATTAACAAACAAGGCTCCTCATTAGTAGATGTCATACATACCCCTGATGAATGTCATGGAGATAGGTAATATGCCCTGTGAGTCACCTGTGTGTAACCATTTCACAGTAGCAAGTAAAATCACAGTACATGTGTACCAAAGGGCAGGGTAGCATATGGCTAGTCTGCCCTAGGCCCAGGGCCAATAGCATAGTACCTACCTATGACACAATGCACACACACACACACATGTACTCAGTGCAATACCAGCTATGTGACATTGAATGAGTGTAACACTGACTGTGTGCAAGGTCTGTAAAGGTGTGATAGCTTAGCGTGAGTTTGTGTCTGTTATGGTAGTTGGTGTCCTTGGTGTGAGGCCAGAGAAAGATGTGTCAGTTATTGGGATGCAAACATACTAGATTGGCATATGTTGTGCCATAGTTCCCTGTGTACGACTGTGGTGTCCCATCATAGGCAGAAGCAATACATGAATGCTTAGTAAGTGGTACTGCTGTTGAATCCAGCTCACATATGAACTGTTGTACTACCTGATGTTGTAGGCCTAAACACTACAGTATGGTGTATGTTCACATTCTGTGGTAACACTGTTTGGTGTATTACCTGTAGTCTGCACAGATTACATACCTCATGCATAGGTATCTATAAGTAGGGGCACACAGTACTATAAGGTACACAGTTAATGCTCATCTGTGTCGTCATACATTTGTGTGTTGTATGTATGTGTAATGTGTGTGTAATGATGCCCTGTACCATGGCTGCAATCACATGTGTGTTACAGGGTATGTGTGTGTACCTGGCAGCATGTATACTCTGTGACAGCAGTATGCTGGCTTTAGTAACAACTGTTCACGTGTGTCAGGTAGGGGTATGGCATCAAAGACTAGGGTGGATTACCGTTGAAACTGTAAATGTGCATTGCATTCATTGCATGGGATGACAATATTCTTCATCCATTAGCTTGATACATACCCCAGTGTGAGGTTGTGCATTGTATCCCAAACAGTGTGCCAAGTGCTGGTGTATACTAGTTTGTTGTATGGAGTGTGGCAGGCACTATCAGACAGTTGTGGGCTGAGCACTGATATGTGGTATCGAACATGTGTATCCCCTGATAGACAGACAGATGCTATATATGGCAGTGAAGTGATATCAGTACATTTGAATATTAAGTGTGCCACATGACTTGCTCACATATTTTTTTTTCCTTCCTTCCAGGGTGATGGTACATCAGAGAAACCCACCGTATACAGCAGCAGAGGATCAGGAGATCCACCAGAGCCTGGTGCATAATTACTCTGTGCTGTTTTCCAGGACCAGCCAGAACCAGCATGAGAGGGCTGCGCTGTGGCAAGAACTTGTCCGTCGGGTAAATGACATAGGCATGCATAACCAGACATATGAGCAGGTACGCCATCACTGCAGTGATTTAATTAGACATGTCTGGCAGCGTGCGTCTGATATCCACAGACAACAGCTTGCCACAGGTGGTGGGGTACCTATCCACCCCCCCTCACCAGTGTGGAGGAGCACCTCCTAAGTGTTGCGGCTCCAGGCCAACAACAAGAACATCCACAAACATGTGTCATCATGGAGGCCGGAGCCACCCAGCATGTTGAAATGGAGTGTGCAGGTAACATCCCATATCTGTAGTTGACTGTTCTCTGTACTGGTAGTCTATGCATGTGTGACATGTGTACTGTTTGTGTAGCTGTTAACCTGCCCAATCTTCTGCAAGACTGATATTCTGAGCATAATCTGTACACCTGTGAAAGCCACCTGTTGTACTACTGTACTTTATCATACTCACAGTATCAAAGGCACAGTTGTAGTCACTGGCAGTCACTCTCATATGTTTGCAGGTCCCTCTGGAGTGACAGCAAGGCAGACAATCCATGCTGGTGAGTGTGTAATAACAATACTATTGCTAATGACATGTGCATGCCATATGGAGGTGTAGTGTGTGCACATGTAACACACCTACACATAATGCATGCTGTGCATGTTTACTGTGAGACTATGCATATCCCATTATTCTCAGTAGCTGCCTCACTCACATGCAATACACAGAGCATGACACACATGTGTGGCAACACAGTACTGGACATTGTATAGGCACACCAGATACACATGTACACAACACACACATGTTTGGCATACACACTACACCTTAGCCTGCTACACATGTCCAATTATGACATCTGCTGTATGGCCAGCCTTCAGCATCCCACTTATCTACACAGCACACATAATATACCTGAGGGGTAGAGGCCTATCATGTCTTTGTGCAACAGTCTGGAACAAATAATACATTCATGTTAGGCAATGCTCACTATTGGCCACCTTACACACCCATGTAACAAGTGGCTGTGTAACTGTGGATGTAGTCATGTTACTGCACTTCAGGTACAGCATGCTAGCTGCCTGTCTGGCACACATTATTATTGTTGACTGACCACAAGAAGCATGTTGATCATGACTCACGTTACTACACCACACCCAGTTCCACTGACCACAAAAGTACACATAGCTGTTATTGTGTAGCACCGTCACATGTTTTGTGTGTGTGTGTGTGTATGTGCAAATATATGCACCCACAGCTTGTAACACTTGCACAACATTATGTCCTTGTACACATTGTGTCCCAGGGTGGAGACAATCACTGAACAACTACACACAAGCATCAAGTACACGTATACTGTTATTAACAAGGGCTGTCTACACTTGCACTGCATGTTCCTGTGCAACACATAACCTGCATGCTGACACGTGTGCAGTGATGTTTTTCCTTGTGAAACAGTCACCCACCCTAAAACAGTATTGTGTATGTGTTGGATTGCAGGTGTGTCTGTGTGTGTATCTGCTGTACTGAGGAGTGTGCCTGTGTGCTTGTGTGCCTGTGTGTTTGTGTGCCTGTGTGCATGTGTGCATGTGCGCCTGTGTGCATGTGTGCATGTGCGCCTGTGTGCATGTACGCCTGTGTGCATGTGTGCCTGTGTGCATGCGCGCCTGTGTGCATGTATGCATGTGTGCATGTGTGCATCTGTGCATGTGTGCATGTGTGCATGTGGCCTGTGTGCATGTGCGCCTGTGTGCATGTGTGCATGTGTGCATGTGCGCCTGTGTACATGTGTGCATGTGTGCCTGTGTGCTAATATCATGTACACATTTGTAAACTGTGTTTCCTATCTTCCTCTCACAGGTTCTGATGTTGCTCTGGTGGAGTGCAACAGGGAGCCTGAAGCCACTGCTGGGGATAGTGCTAATGATGATACATGTGTAATGACACAGGGAGGTCTGACAGGGTCTATCATTGGTCATCCAATTGACAGTACACAGCAGACAACCCCATCAATGCGCACAGTCATCCTGCCAATACATCCATTGTCACCAATGTCCTTAGCTGAGGGACAGCATACAGTGGGCATTGACCAGGGTAGTGTGGTATCATTCGCACATGCATCCCCTCACAGCAGCCATGGCCAGATTCCTGACATGGTACCACACAGGCAGATGTCCAGGGGTTCTTGTGGGAGCATCCGTGGTCATACTGCCCCTGTCAGACGTGCCCACAGAGGTCTATCAACCTCAGCTATGTTCCGGGCTGTAATGCAGGCACAGGCACGCATGGAATGGTACAGGGTCTGAGGGAGCTTAGAGCACATCGCACCGCTATGAATGACACTATGCGTGACGTTGCGTCTACCATCAGCCACATCAGCAAGGTCATTGATAGACGTTGGGGGGACACAGTAGATCTGTTCCACAACTACATGTCCAGGAACCAGGACAGTGCAGGACGGTTGAGGCATCGACGTGGACATCTGCCAGCAACATTATCAGCTTGTCGCGGACGACAACAAACCCACAGCCGCTCCCATAGTGCCAGTACCAGCCCCAGCAATGCTGGGTCTGTGCTATCATTACACCGTCCTAGAAGACCACATGCACATGGCTCTGGACAGTCCCAGCAGGGACATGTGTCCAGTCAACATCCCACTGCTTCTGATGACAGTACCCAGTCTGGCTTAGTACCTGATACTGTCCGTAGCACCCCTGCCAGGCACAGGTACCATGTCCGTGGCCAGAGAAAGTGACCTGTATGACCTGGCAGGTACAGTCTGTGGCTGTCCACAAACACCTGTATATGGCAGCCACATGGTGGAACTGTGTGCATGCATACACACACACATAATGCTAACATCTAGGGCTAACACATACACACACACATCGCAGCAATGTTGCCCCATGTTGTACTTTTGTCCCTCACTAACACACACACACAGACATGTCGATTGGATGTGTCAATAGCAGACTCTGGCAAACCAAGTACACACCCTGTGCATATGATGAAACTGTGCCACCTCCTGCCATCTGTAACATTGATGCTGGAACAGAATAGTATGGTACTGATGCACAGAGTGACTACATAGCACTGTAGTAATATTATCATGTTGTTAACAGTACAGTGTAATGATATTGTTGTGGGTAGATTCAAGCATGCATGATGTATTAACTATGTTTGTCATTGCAGTTTTGTATACACCAGTGTTAATTCCCAAAGTGTACTGTCTGCACATGTGCCACATGGCTGTTGTGTGTACCTGTGCCTGCATGTGTTGGGGTGTGGACAGTACATGTGTGATGTTTGCATCACCGATTTGCAGGTGTACATTTGTGAACATGTTCAGCATGGAACATGACATGGTTTGACAGTATGCTGTGGGTGATATGGTTTCCATATGTCAGTGGTCTGCATTCTGGTAGTATACACAGCTTACATAGCCTGACATTCAGTGGTCATTACATGGTGCCTCCTCAACTGATACACAGATGTAGGAACCTGGTGTCAGTGATATCCCTGCAGTACTACACTATACCAGTAGCCATTGTTACTGAGCCCCACGCATCCCTGGGAACAATACCCTTTGGCATATAGCAGTCTCATGTACATGCCAACACACTATGGATATGTCCATCCATGACTGCAAATACATACAGTGGCCTACAATGCATTCTACACAGGACAAACCTAACCACCACAGGGGTATCATACGGACAGATACCTGTAGTCCAAGCCATGGTATATTGCTGTAATGCTACTGTGGCATTGTCATTGGCATGTAGTTAACATAGTATTTCAACAGTACTATGTAGGTGGTAGCACCCATCATGTAGAACAGGTAATGGTGTGTACATGTGGACAGGTGTTATCTTGTCTACCCTGTGATATTCACATTTCCAAAGGTATTCTGCAGTCCCTCTGTGTATCACCTAAGCAAGAAGGTGTCTGTATGCATATCTGCAACAGTTGCCATACACCTACACTGGATGGCCATCACTCACAGACTTTGCTGTGTTTTAACATGTCTGACATATACTGCAGACATGAACCGTCACCCACATTAATCTATCAAAGCTTTCATGGGTGTGTGTCACATAGTTGGCCTAGGACACAGATCACTGCAGTAGCTTGCATTGTCACCAACATACATGTATGGCCTAAGGTCTGGTAAGCTGCACATGGCGGCAAAGGTAACAACTGTATTCATATGGGGCAGGCTTCACACATAGGAACTATTATAGGTCACAGGTACATATCTGTATGTGGCAAACACATACCTGATGTGTGCATGGCAATTACTGTTATAATAATATGTCATACAATAATGAAAGCAAAACACACAACACATTCACAAACTGTGTGACAAACGCACACATGGCATTTGTAGGATGCAAACCTCTACCTAACTAGGTTATGGCACTTGAGAGAGATGCATTAGTACAGCACGCTATTCGCATTACTGAATGATTTCCCTTATCCTGCTATATTTATAGGGTGCTGACATCATCAGTGTTTCCAAAGAAGAATGTACATCTTTTAGTGTGTTATCCCAGTCTTCAAAATGGCCATTCCTTTCGCAAAGAATTGCAGACATACACACACCCCTGCCCCCCCACACACACACAGCGTTTGCAGGATGCAAACCTCTACCTAACTATGTTATGATAATTGAGACAGATGCATTAGCACAGTGCACTATTCGCATTACTGGATGATGTCCCTTCTCCTGCTGTATTTATAGGGTGCTGACATCATCAGTGTTTCCAAAGAAGAATGTACATCTTTTAGTGTGTTATCCCAGTCTTCAAAATGGCCCTTTCTTTCACAAAGAATTGCAGACATATACACACCCCTGCTCCCCCCACACACACACACACAGCGTTTGAAAGGATTCAAACACCTACCTAACTATGTTATGATACTTGAGACAGACGCATTAGCGCAACACGCTATTCGCATTACTGGATGACTTCCTTTCACCTGCTGTATTTATAGGGTGCTGACATCATCAGTGTTTCCAAAGAAGAATGTACATCTTTTAGTGTTATCCCAGTCTTCAAAATGGCCCTTCCTTTCACAAAGACTTGCAGACATACACACACCCTTGCCCCCCCACACACAGCGTTTGCAAGATTCAAACCCCTACCTATGTTATGATACTTGAGACAGACGCATTAGCGCAACGCGCTATTCGCATCACTGGATGATTTCCCTTCTCCTGCTGTATTTATAGGGTGCTGACATCTTCAGTGTTTCCAAAGAAGAATGTACATCTTTTAGTGTGTTATTCAAAAAACAAAAAGAGGAAGCTGGTGAAAAGCAACAATGAAATACCAAAACCAGCAGCGGGGTGAAACAGGCCAATGAATATCCAAAAAGTTCCAAGAAGCTCCTTGTTCAAAGCACTCCTGGTTGAACAAACACTCCTTTATTCTTATTTAACGCAGACAATTCTCTTAGTACAACACATTTTCGTTGCTGGATGCAACTTCATCAGATAACATCAAGAAAATTACATAAGGCTTAAATACAATGAGTAACAAGCTCTCTAATTGAAACATTGATCAATTAAAGAAACAAGCCTAGGAAATTCTACAACTATTACTATACAAGAATTTACTAGGTACTAAAAACCTATATAGCAAGAAAACATGTCAAATATATAAAATATCCTGAATCCAATGTTAAAAAAATTTTTTGTATACAAAACACTTACAAGGTATTAAAAAACTCTTAAAAAAATACCATATATCCATTTAAAAAATATTATTTAAAAAAATACTTAGACTAAATTAGCCCTTAACTTTAAAATAGGCTTAATGGATATATAGTCATTCAAGCCTGGTTTTTTGTTTGATTCCAGGGAAATTTGCCAAAAAGTCTCCCTTTGCTCCAACCTGGCCTGCCATGGTCCTCCCCTAGGGTCTATGTGTATACTTTCCAGAACGAAAAATTTGAATCTAGCTGTGGGGCATGTGGATGTATGCTTAAACAAAGCATTGTTGTTGTTTTCTTTTTGTACATCATACATGTGTTCGTATATCCTCCGTTTGAGACTTCCCTCAGTTTTCCCCACATAATATGCTGGACACTTTGTACATGTGGCGAGATATATAACTCGTTGACTGTTGCAGTTGTAATATGCCCTAGCTTTAATCACTCTATTCAATGCAGTGAGTGTCACTTGTTCATCATGCAGAATATAAGAACACTGTACACAAGTCCCACATCTAAAGGTACCCTTGCGTGTACGTGAAGAACTATTCTGTATAGGACCATGTTCTAACAAACTTTTTATATTTTTCCCTTTACGGTAAACTGTTCTCATTCTTTTACCATGCAAATTAGTTAAATCAGTAATTTCCATGAATGTTTCCCACTCCTTGGAAATAATATCCCTGATATGACTAGAATTGGTGCTGTATTGTGTAATGAACGCTTGCTTGAATTCTAAATTGTTGTCATTAGTGCCCTGACTGTAGGAAATAATACCTGAACCTAAGACGGGACTGAACCTATCCCCTCTACCGACCATAACTTGGTCCCTGATGTTGTTGATAAACACTTCCGGATAGCCCCTGTCTCGGAACATGTTAGTTAATTTTTGACATTCTGTCAAAAAATCTTCGTCATTGGAGGTCATCCGTGATATTCTAACGAATTGACCCTTGACGATACCTCTTTTTTGGTACATTGGATGTAAACTCTTAAAGTGAATATAACTGTTGGAGAATGTTGGCTTTCTATGTACAGTAGATTTAAACCCTCCTTGTCCATCTATACTAAGAAGGACATCCAAATATTCCACCCTGTTCTCATGAACTTGGTGTGTAAATTTTAAAAAATCTGTCGTGGAAGCCAAATACTCCATGAATTCTTGAATAAGTGTATCTGATCCTGTCCAAAAAATACAGATGTCGTCAAGAAACCTATAGTAGGCAACCCAATATTGTTTGTAAAGACTGTTAAATACATACTTACTCTCCCATATAGAGAGAATAATATCCGCATATGTGGGGGCACAATTAGCCCCCATAGCAACCCCTGAGGTCTGCTTGTAGTATTCACCTGCAAAGTAAATAAAATTGCAGTGCAATACTAATTTCATAAGACTCATTATCAAAAAATTATCCTGGTTGTTGGCCTTAGGACAAGATGTAAGTGCTTCTTCTAGCCATTGCAGGCCCGTTTCGTGTGGAATTACCGAAAACAAGTCTACTACATCTATGGTCAGAAATTTTAAGTTGGGTACCATTAGATCAGGAGTTATTTGTTTCAGAAATTCCCAAGAGTCCTTAAGCAAATGATTGGTTTTAGGCCACAGTTTCTTAAACTGATAATCCAGGAACTTAGAAATCGTAGAAATTTTTGAACCTTGGGCTGCGACAATAGGTCTTAAAGGAGGGTCATGCAAGTTTTTATGGACCTTGGGTATTCCAAAAATGGAAGGTACCCTCGGTTCAGCATTGTGAAGGAAAGTATAAATGCTTTGGTCAATTACAGATATATCCAGAAGATTTTTTATAGACAAATCAATTTTTTTATAGGCTATATTGATTTCGTTAAGTGAAACTATGCTGTATCTGGATTGATTGTTCAGTATACAATTCATTTTACCCTCATACAAAACTTGGTCCATAATCACCATGCCCCCTCCTTTGTCTGGCTCCATGATTCTGATACTTGTGTCCTGTCTCAAAGTATCCAAAAGTTGCCTTTCAGGAAAAGTTAAATTAGAAACAAATCTAGTATGTTTACTGGAATTCCTGATCCTTTGTTCTATTCTCCTTTCTAAGTTTTTCAATTGAGGGTGGAGTGGAGGGTTAAAAGTGCTACTTCTATGCGGATATTGTTGCCTAGTTGAGTCACTTTGACCCAATAGATTCTCCAAATTGAGTTTTCTGATGAATAATTTCAAGTCCACAATGACTTGGGTAACATTACTGTCCCTACTAGGGATATATTTAAGTCCTTTGGTAAACAGGTCAAAATAAGTATCAGTGACCTGTAAATGACTGTAGTTATAAATAAAATAACCCCCTTTTTTACATGTGCTGTAGGGAAATTCAGTGTCATCCACAGCACTGTAAACTGTCTCTAAAGTGTCTATTTTCCCAATTGAACTGGTATTTAATACTCCTCCCTGTTGTTCCTCATGTCCCCCATATATGGGGGACGCTCGGGGGAAAAAGACTGAGGTGTTTTCCTCTGGTTGCGGATCCTTTCGGATCTCCTAGGAAGTGGATCAACCACCCATTCATCAGACCTTTCTACTACTTGCTCCTGCTCATACATAACATGTTCTGAATAAGATACTGATCTGTGTGTTTTCTGGGTATACGCATTATTAGATGGCGGTGTAGGATACTGACAACCTTCGTGGTACTCTCTAATATCCCTTTGTAATTTTTTATGTTTTCTTTTAAGAATTACATCACATTTAGTATCAACATCCTGCCTTATTTGGTAATATTTCCTTTTCGCTGCTTCAACCTGAAACATAAGATCACTGGTGACAGCTTCATTGTATTTTTGAATATCCCTGTCCAGTGACAATATCTCTTTTTCATTGTTTCTAACAATGGCTTGCACAATAGCAAGCCCACAATTATCAAATGCATTTACTAATTCAGTATGAAAGTCACTGCCTTTAATTACATTGTTGGGATACTTGTGTACCCTTAAACCCTTAGGCACTAATCGTTTATTTAAGCATTCATTTAGGTACATGTTATCTAAATTTAAACTACGGTACCTATATAATGATGCCTCAAGTGCCCCCAAAGAGTCCCTGAAGCTGTAGTTCTTTTCGTTCCCCTGAACGTTACTTTCGTGGTTTCCAAAAGAAGGTATATCCTTGTACCACTCCTGGAACGTAGAAGTCGGTGTGTTGATAAACCCCATTTGTCCTGGAGACCTCGAACCGGAGGAGTTTTGGACAACCAGGAGTGCTTTGAACAAGGAGCTTCTTGGAACTTTTTGGATATTCATTGGCCTGTTTCACCCCGCTGCTGGTTTTGGTATTTTAGTGTGTTATCCCAGTCTTCAAAATGGCCCTTCCTTTCACAAAGAATTGCAGACATACACACACCCCTGCCCCCCCCCCCACACACACACACACACACAGCATTTGCAGGATTCAACCCCCTACCTAACTATGTTATGATACTTGAGACAGACGCATTAGCACAGCGCGCTATTCGCATTACTGGATGATTTTCCTTCTCCTGCTGTATTTATAGGGCGCTGACATCATCAGTCTTTCCAAAGAAGAATGTACATCTTTAACTATCCCTCAGTATGGGGGATAACAATATCTGTGCATTCACAGAAACCTAGTTCAGGGTCACATATGCACACTGGCACTGCCAGGTTATGTTCTATACCATGCTTCGTGACCACAGGACTTGTGACACAGAACACAAGTAGGGGGTGTATCCATATACATCACAGATACACACACCTCTGGGTTGGTCCCACTGCACTAAGCATGACAGGCCATACATATACACCTACCATTGTGCAAAACTGCCTTTTGGTTTGGTGTGCAGTTCAGACCACCAACCCATACCCAGTAACCACACTTGGCTTTCCTGGGAACAGTGTCGGATATGAAGGTCTACACACACACCATTACAGTGGTTGACTTCAGGTACACAAATATTGACTGGGGATGCTACTCAAGCCCTCAACATCACCCTACAGCCACTACAATTTGTGAATCCATGTGCTATGGCACAACCAGTCACCACACCCACTAGGGGGAATACATATTGGACCTGATCATCACCAACATGGGGACTCTATGTTCCATGCCAGAGGTAGAACTGTCATTGTTAAGATCAGACCATGATAAACTTTCCCTGGACATCCATATCCCGTCCCCACACCCAGCCAAGGAAATCACTGTAAAGAATTTCTCAAAAGCAGACTCTGCACTTGTGAAGACTGGGGTGGAATACTTCAGAGGCCCTGTGCTGGAGGTTAATACAGACCAATCTGCAGAATTCTTTACAAACACAGTGTATGAGCAGCTGCAGGTATGCATTGATAAAACCATGACTCCTCCAAAACAGGAGACCTGTCTGGTTGACCCCAGCCATATATAAGCTGTACAACAGAAGGAGGAAGCTACTACATAACAGAGCAATATCCCACAGACCCAAATAGATCTCCTTTGCTAATCACATTGACAGAAAGTCATTGCTAAGAACTTTGTATAGCCCTCTTTCTGACATGGGTGTTTGCATGTAGATCATGTGAGGTCATTGTGGCCTTCTACTACTCATTCATCAGGACCATGTTTGACTACAATGCCCCTTTTAGGGTGTACCTTACCCAACACCTGTGGCAACTACAGTGAACACAACAGTACCTCCCCAAGAAAATTATGGGCTACACACAGATGTCCTATGCAGCTCAGCTAAAGGATCTCCAGCTCTACTCAGTTGCTTAACGCCTACTCAGAGGTAATCTATGCCTGATGTAAACAGCCATTTCAAGCCCAGAAGTAATGGACATGCTCCACCTCATAACATCCAAGACCCTTACAACTACACACTCCAGGGACGTAAACTTCAGCACAAACATAAATAGGACATGCTGCAGGGACAGATTCATTACTCACAGGCTCCCCTCACTCTGGAATTGAATCCCAATTAAAGTTAGACATAGCCCCTCACCAACCCTCTTCCATCAAAATACAGCCGCATGGATGGGAAATTGCAAATTCACCCCTGGGATCTCCACTGTGTCCCTGCTTGACAGAGGCACAGCAAAGTAGCCTTAAAGGGTGCCTTCTGTAACCTACTTTACAGAGGCACAGTAGGCTACTCTACTGGGGAGGCAGATGCCAAATACACTCTGCCTAGGCTTATGAATTCCCTAGAGCAGACAGCCTAGTATCGACCTCTGCACGTATGTTTATGTTGGGGATGCACAATATTTGTTGCTGCTACTGTTTGTAGGTCTTTATTGCCGTAGCTTTCACAGTTTCTGTGAACAACGTGTGTATCTGCGTAACATGTTTGATCATGACAGGGTTCCGGTATATTAATATATGTGTCTGTTGTCATTTAACTGTGTGCACAGGGTGGATTGCTGGATCGTGGGAGGTTCCTGGCTTAACACATACAACTGCCAGATATGTTTGACTGACTGCTATACTCAGACATGGCCTAAGTGTGTGAGCATGCCCAGTTCAGGCTTTCCATGGTTTGTTGCCTGACATGTGTCTCATTTATCCAAGTGTGTGAGCATGCCCAGTGTGACCTTTCCATATGTTGTGATCTGATGTCCACTACATTTGTGGTTGTGTGTGAACATGACCAATATTGACATTAATACTGTGTGTGTTGGAAGTCATGTTGTGTTCTTACTGCCAGACTCCTTTGTGTCATAACTCAACAGGGATTATGCTGTGCTTGCAGGGTTTCCATGGGATAGTTTGCAAAGTCTTGGCAACATTCTCTCATACTGGCTGAACACTGCAATACTGTCATGGTGTAGTGGTTCAGTATTTTCACTATGGTGCACAGTATTATGGGTTTGAGTCCCATCACTACTGTAAATGCTCATACTGAGCAGACCAGACTAGTTAAGGGCCAGTTGGGCAACTATGAGCATGTTGCATTTTGTTCAGCTATGGCCTACTTAAACCAGGCTTGTCCAACATTGCTGTGTATTCACCAACTTGGGTGGACATTGGCAAACATTACTCCACAGTGACCACAGTTGTACTACTTGGTGTGTGTGATTCTGTTCATAGGTTTATACTAGGCTATCTGCCCTAGGGCATTTATAATCCTAGCCAGAGTGTGTTTGGCTTTCAACACACATTGTAAGTAGAGTTTGCCATTACATTTTTCATGGTTAGTATACTGTGCCTCTGGCTAACAGTGACATAGAAGTGATACCCAGGGTAAACCTAAAATCTCCCATCCACTCATCAGGATTCCTCTTGAAGAGAGTCAATGAGGGATTCTGGCTAACCTGGAGTGGGAGTTTACTCAAGAGTGGGGGGAGCCTCTGGGTTATGGATCTGTCACTCAAGCATGTCCTATTTATTTCAGTCCTGAGGTTCAGGTCTCTTGAGCGCATAGCTTGATGGGATTCTGATTTTCCAAGGTGCATCATGTCCATTGATTCCAGGTTGGATATGGCTTTATACATCCGGCACAGATCGCCTCTGGACAGGCAGTATGCCACTGAGTGGAGCTGCAGTTTCTTTAACCGGGCAGTGACTGGCATGTGTTTGAGCCTTTGATCCTCCTGGTGAGGTACTTTTGTGGTCTTTCCAGCTGCTGCAGGTGTCTGCAAAGGTACATCCCACAAGCGGCATTGTACTCAATTATGGGCCTGATGAGGGATGAGTTAAGAGGCACAATGACCTCCACTGATGTAGATGTCATTACCTTCATGATTTGGTGGGCTATATGAAATGTTTCTCTGAACACTTTGGCCACATGGTTGTCGAATGTGAGATTGCTATCGACTTGGGTCCCCAGGTCCCTTATCATGTCTTCCATACTTAATGGGTTACCACATATGTAGTAATTTGTGGGCACTTAGTTTTTGACAAAGGGGAGGACTATACACTGTTTTGTGTTTAGCTTGAGGACATGGCACTGGCACCAGTTGTCTGTTTCTATGAGGCCCTTTTGTAAGATGCTTGTGTCAGCTGGAGGGTCGATTATGGCGCCCAGTTTGCAGTCATCTACAAACTTGTTCACCAACAGTCCTTCTGTGCTGGCCTGTACCTCTGAGAAATATATACCAAACAAGGGAGGTCCCAGCCTTGTGGGATGCCACTTGTAGCTGGCTTGTGGTCTGACATGACTCCAGCATTTCAGACCATGTGGGTTCTGTCCTTGAGCCAGTTTGCAACCCATCTAGTGACATAGGGGTTTCTATTGAAGCTGGTGATCTTATCTATGATGACCAAGTGGGGTACTGTATGGAAGACTTTTGCAAGGTCCAGGTAGGCTGTGTGGACCACCATCCCCTTGTCAATGGCCTTGGAGACTGTTTCAAATGACTCAACCAGGTTTAAGAGGCAGGATCTGCCCTTAACAAAGGCAAAATGGGTAGGATCCAGTGTCTGTGTGTCCCCAATATGTTTATTTCTGAGGTCCATGATGATCCTTTCCATAGCTTTGCAGACCAACCTAGTCAGGCTTCTGGGGCGATTGTTTGCAGTATCCATTGAGGCACCACCTTTGTGGAGAGGGTGCACTGTTGCTGTACACTGCTCTTTGGGTACATATCATGTGTTAAGGCTGACATTGAACAGTGGTTTTATGTGTGTGTTCAATTCTTCTTGGGGTTCATGTTGGACACAGCCCAGGACACCGTCTGGTCCCATTGATGCTGTGTGTTTTGCTTTGAAGAGGCTGGCTGTTACCTGAGCATCTGCAATGTCAGGGGGCCAACACTCTGCTGGGATAGATATTTGCCCTTTTGGTGGGGGGGGAGGTTGCACTGAACCTGTCAGCTTGGATGTTGGCAATGTCTGTAGGTTTGTTGTATTGTTTGTCATTTTGGACTAATTCTGAACATACCTGGGGATTCCCACACAGGTTCCTACAATAAGTAAAGAATGCCTTGTGATTATCCCTGGTGTCCTGTACGATTTTTATCTCACAGATGACCTTAGACAATTTTATGTGTGGACGTTGTTTTTCAATAATACTGGTCAGAGATGGCTTCCCTTTTTGTGATTTGGATCTATCATATAGTAGCTTCCTCCTTGTATTGTATGGTTTGTTTATGGCTGTGGTCCACCAAACAGGATGCCTGCCTTTGGAGGATTGGGTCTTGGTTTTATGTGGGATTGCATGATCCATGCATTCCTGACGGTGTTCATAGAATGCGTTTATAAAGGGTTATGAGGTCTGGGCTGTATTTTCCACAGACACAGGGGCTGTGAAGGATTCCACCTCAGTTTTGAGGTGTGTGACATATGCTTTAGTGAACATTTTTCACTGTGGTTTTCTGGCCATGGGCTGGGGTGGGGATGTGAATATCCAGTGAGATTACTATCTGGTGTGATCATACCAGTGAGGGATACACTTCTGGTCTTGGGCATAGAGTCCCCATGTTGGTGATGATCAGGTCCAGTATGTTTTCCCCTCTTGTGGGAGTGGTAGCAAGTTGTTCCATAGCATTTTGGTTTATAAATTCTGGGAACCATTGGCCTAGGGTGTTGGAGCTAGGGTAATGCTTCCAGTGTATGTTTGGGTAGTTGAAGCCGCCCAGTATAATGGTGTGTGGGGAGATCTTCATATTTTCATGTGTTCTCCAGTCGGCCAAGTGTGGTTCCTGGGTTTAGGAGGGTGGTCTGTAGCAGGCTATGAACTGGAAGGCGGTTTTACCCACTGTTGGTTACACATGGGTAGTCTCTGATGCTTCATGCTGTGCCACCAACCTGGGGGTGTGGGTATCTTTGACAAATATTGATACTCACCCTCCTTTTGTAGTTTGTTCCATGTTTTGCAGCTGTAGAGCATGGTATGAGGTGTACCTGTGAATGCTAGGGTGCTCTTGGGAGCCTTGAACCAGGTTTCTGTTACTGCACAGATATCAACATTCTCCATGCTGAGGAGTGTTTGGAGTGTGTGCATCTTGCAGTTTAGACTTCTGGCATTGAGTAGCATTACTTATACTTTCTTATCCCTTGTGATACCTATGGAGGTGGGTTTGTGGTTTGAGCCTTACCTAGAAAAGGCACTATGGGGGTGACACGAGGCTTTGGCAATATCCAATAGGCCACAGGTGATAGGTGAAATCCATCCCTAGCAAAGCATCATGTCTTGTCGAGCATCTCATCCCAGGCTGACAGGCATTGAATCCCCTTTCACTGACACCAATACTTAAGCCAATTGTTGTAATTAATCATCTTGTCTTCATATTGTGGCCTCATGTTTGGTGAGGGTAGGATGCTACTGAAGGTCATCAAGTCTGCATATACAACATGGTGGTAAATGCTGTTTAGCACTACCTTACATTGCTTAACACATGGCAATCATGCCTCAGGTGGTGCTGCAGGGCTGCCTATGTCAGATACGTATACTGCACTCCCTATACATGTTTGGCAACAGGTAGTGTCAAGTTAGGCATCCCTTTTACAGTATGTGCGAGTCAGAGAGAGGTATAATTTCCAGGGTTCCTACTGAGCCAGTGTATGTGCTATGCGTTGCCTCTTTGCCAAGGCCAAGGCATACTGGGCACGCCTCCATCTGCCTATTGGGGCAGGCTCAGGTTGCTCCTCCTCCGAGTCACGCTCTGCCTGTGATGGCCTTGGCACTGGTGGGGGGCTGTTTGGCCCAGGCCTATGCTGGTTCTGTTGTAGCTGTTTTCACAGGATCATATTATGTAGCATAGCACATACCATGACAATTTGGGTACATGTAGTTGGTGAGTATTGCAAGGCTCCACCAGATGTGTCCAGGCACCGGAACCGTGACTTGAGCAACCCAAACACATGCTCGATTACATTTCGTGTTTGTGCATGTGCCTCAATATGGCGTTCTTGTTCAGGTGTGTGTGCATTTCTGATGGGTGTCATCAGCCACAGCTCCAGAGCATAGCCAGCATCCCCCACTAAGTGACCATGTGGGATGTCCCCATTGGCAAATGTCTGGTACAGCTGCGTCAGATGCCAGATATGGGAATCATGGTAGCTTCCAGGGTAGCCAGCACACACATTCATTATTATGCCCTGGGCATCACACATGACCTGGCAGTTGATGGAGGGGAAGCCCTTACGGTTAATGTAGGCCCTACCCCGCTCACCGGCTGGTGCTTTGATGCATATATGCGTGCAGTCTATTGCACCCACTACCTCAGGGTATTCTGCTATTTGCTGGAAGAGACGCATATTGCTGGCCAATACCTCATGGGAATTGGGGAAATATACATGATCACAGACATGTGCTGACATGGCATCCAGGAACTGGTGCAGTACCCTGGATGCTGATGCCTGTGATATCCCCATCATATCACCAGTTGGTCTCTGAAAGGTACCTGTTGCTAGTATTCTTAGGCCAGCACATACCTTGGTTTCCACTGGGATGGGTTCCCTTCTGTTGGTTCTGTGTGTGAGGCGTGGCCTGCACAGCTCCACAATTTGCTGCAGGAGGTCTCTGTCCACTCTATAGCGCTCCACTATCTCCAGCTCATGTAACCCCCTAGTAGGTGACCCTGGGCCTGTACACTCTTCTCCGTCTCCTTACTGTGGGTTGTCCAGCAGCATTTGCATTGTCACCACCCTCAGCATGTTGCATATGTCATCTTATAACAGCAATGGCAGCCCCTAGCATTTTTTGTCTGAGTGAAGCTTTTTCAGTTTTCACTTCTAGTAGCATACTCCAGTGTTTCAGTGTCTCTTGTGAGAAACAAACTGCACTGTTGTTTGCAGAGTTTTAAGTGTTGGGCTGGGCTAGGCTAGTGCTCTGCCTGTGTTATTGCCTGGTTTGGATTGTTTTCACCTGCTAGCTCTACTAGTATCACCTGGTAGCTTCCTGCTATTTGTTGTGCTTCCTTTTTCCTTTCTGTTTCCTCAGGGGGAGCGACGCGCATGCAAGCACAAACACGCTCACAGCAGCTCACACATGCGCATACATGCTTAGGCGGACTAAAACTTGATTATTCGGGCTAAAACACGCGCACAGCAGTGCAAACACGCTTACAGGTCTTTAAACAGCCTTATACATGCTTACTCCGGCTTACACGTGCGCACTCACGCTTTCACGTGCACACTCTGTCTTACTCGGGTTTACAGGCGCACATACCCGCTCAGCAAGAAACTTTGGTGTTATCCACAGTATACACCTTCCATTTCTTGGCTTTCCCTGGCCTACCTGTTGACACACCTCTTTCCATGATGTCAAACTGACACCTAACAGATGCCACTGTCCTCCAATGAGCTGCACTACTTTCATACATACCCCCCTTGTGATGTCACCTATCTCCTACTCTGTTCCTCCCCATATCCTACTCCTACACTCCACTGACTGTGCTCATTTGCTATGTAAAAGTGCGATTCACTATCCTAACACTCATTTACATAGGATTGCCTACTAATGCTTGGTTACATGTCTTGGACTGGGCTTCTCCCCTTAGCAACCCCTACTCGGTGGCCATGTTGTCTTCAGCCTGCTATTCCCTTACATTGAAATTTGACAATGTTCATAAATTCCATGTTTGTGGCTTTTATTGCCTTATTTTATGATTTTATAGCGCACCCCGTTTGTGCGGCGCTGCGCTGCGCTGCGCTACGCTTAAACATCAGAAATCGCTGAAAAAAAATTATTTTTATTTTAACTTTGCATCAAGGAAACTTTCCAATGGCCGTATATTTGGCCATTGGCATGCTTCCTCAACCATATGCAACCTTTATTTGGAGCTGACAAGGCTCCATTGTGCTATTTGCAGAACGGTACTCAGTTGTCAACTGAGTACATTTCTGCAGCTAACACGTCTCCTACTTGGACAGGTTTCTGCTTCCTGGATCGCAAATTTACCTCATTTGCATGCCTTTTGGTTGCAAGTGAGGTAATTTGCATATCACAGCCCTCTCCATGTAGGAAACATGTTAGGAGCTCTCTTACACGCCCCTACAGGCTGTTCGTGGATCGCTCGCCGGACATGATGGCTGCATGGAGTCTTACTCTACTCGTAGACTCCATGCAAGCCATCGTGAATCCGGCCCATTGTTAATAACAATAGTTTTGAACATCCAGGAATGAAAAGAATGTATTATTTTAAATATTATGCTAACTGTAATACAGCTTATATTGCTACAGTTTCCAAATGTCCAAGTTTCTATGTTGGGAAGTGCAGTTGAAAATTTAAAGAGCGTATCATTGAACATCAATCTGACATACGTTGAAGCATTCATGCAAATGCTCTAGCTAAGCATATAATGAACACTGATTCTGCACATTATTTTAAATTTAGGGTTATTGATGTAATAAATAAAAGTATTAGAGGGGGTGATTTGAACAACTTTTTAGAACTGTGTGAATATAATTGGATATCAAGGCTTGAGGCCGATGTCCCTCCTGGTTTGAACAATATGATTAGCATTAAGCCTGTTTTAGTTAGAAAACAGATGCAGTATAATTTACTATATGTGTGTTTCTATTGGTTGGTTGTTTCATATAACAAATTGATGTCTGTTATAAATAATTGATTGCAACCTGGTGAACTGAGCACTGACGAAGGGTCTAACCTGAAAGCTTTGCACTGGTTTACGTTTTTAATAAATTTGTGTTAACATGTCTATGTCGGTTTTTATTTAATGTTGATACATTTTTCCTGATATAGGTTACCGTACTGATATCTGTTTGAATGACATCGCCAACTTGCTAGCAGACAGATGTGGTGCAAATGTCACCCTCCTGTCTCCCCCAGCCATACCCCAAATCATACCTGTCACCAGTCCTGTACCTAGTATCTTCAAAGAGCAGGTCAGAACCACACTCTCCATGGTCAAAACCCCAGCCTCTATGGGACTGGATAACATCCCAGGCTCCTACTAAATGGTCTAAAACAGGACCTAACAGAACCAATTGGCACTCTCTTCAACCACAGTCTAAGTACTGGCTTTGTCCTAGCAGAGTGGAAAACAGCAACAGTAATTCCCTTACAGAAAGGGGGTCCATCAACTGCCCCTGGGAACTACATACCCATAAGCCTAACCAGAATTATTTGCAAGGCCATGGAGAAATTCCTCATGGGCTTTATCAACAAAGACATAGGTGACATTCAAAGTCTTGACCTGACCCAATCTTTCTTTGTTAAGGGTAGATCATGCTTATTAAACCTGGCGAACATCTTTGAGAATGTCACCAAAGCCCTGGATGAAGGCAAAACAGTGCATACAGCCTATCTTGACTTAGCCAAGGCTTTTGACACAATCCCACACTCAGGCATCATTGAGAAACTCACCCAGCTGGGAATTAACCCATATGTCACTAGATGAGTCACCAATTGGCTCACCGACAGAACACATAAGTCAACGTTGGGGATTCTTCCTCTACCAGCAGACCAGTTACCAGTGATGTACCACAAAGATCTTTGCTGGGCCCCCTACTGTCTGGAATCTATTTCTCAGAAGTCTAGGTGAAAATAGATAATCTGTGGCTTACCACATTTGCCAATGACTTCAAACTGGGTGCAATTACTGAGGCCCCCAATGATGCTGACATACTACAAAAAGGGCTTACACAGACAAATGACTGGTTCCAAAGCCATGGGCTTAAACTAAATGCAAAAAAATGCATTATTATACCTTTTGGCAAAGGGGAAGTCACTGCAAATTATAAAATTAGCAGTATCCCCTCCTTAGCTCAAATTCTGTTTTGAGAGATTTGGGAACACATGTTGATAGCAACCTTAACTCTGATCACCATGTGTTCACAGTGATAAGGAAAGCCTTCTACATTGTACATCTCATAAGTAAGGGCATTGCATCCAGAGCTAAGGATGTTATAACTCCCCTGTACTCATCCCTCATCAGACCACTAATGGAGTACAATGCTCCCTTCTGTATGTACCTCGCCAAACACCTGCAGCAGCTGGACAGACCTCAGAGGCTTCTCACCAAGAAAATTCAGGGCCTTCAACACATGACCTACATGAACAGACTGAAGGCCCTGTCACTGTATCTTATAGGCTTCTGAGAGGCGACTTGTGCCTGGCCTACAGAGCAGTCTCAGACCCTGCCCTAATGGAAATGCTGCACATCTGCAAGTCAAATGGGACAAGATTCACTCACTCTAGGGATATTAACCTAGCCCGAGACATTAACAGGACATGCTGGAGAGACAGATAGGTCTCCCAAAGATTGCCACTCCTCTGGAACAAACTCACAATTCAAGTAAAACAGCTCCTCAATTACCCTATTTAAGTGTAACTTAGACAACTGGATGGAAGACCGTAAATTTACCCCGGGGGTGTCACCTATGTCCCTGTTGGATAAGGGCAGTCAATGCTGATCATAGACTCATGTTGCAAATATAGACCATACAACTTGGTCGATATGGAAACAAAGGTATAACATGGCCAGGCTTATAAAGGCCCTAGGGCAAATAGCCTAGTAACCGCATATGAACCTATGAACCTGTATAAATATATCAATATATTTACACATATTCATAAATTTCCTTACAGTCATACTAAATTGTTATTCCTGTTAGACCCCACACCTTTTTCCATAACCACCATATTATTTTACTTAATAGTTTTGCTAAAATCCATTAACCATTAAACATAATTTAATTTATTCTTTTAATCCATATAACCAATATGACATAAAATAACTTTTAACTATTGTTTTAACATATTATTTACTTCTTTTCTTATAGTATCCATATTTAATCATATTCATGTTTACTTTATCCACTTATTTTATATCTTCAAAAAATCTTCTTTACATAGTTTCCCCATACTTTTTTACTGTTTTACATTTCAAAAATGCATGTTCAGTAGTGTCTTCTTCTTGACAATGTAAACATATTCTATCACTTTTCTTTTTGTATGGAATATTTCCTTTTACTGGTAATTTATCTATTATCAGTCTTCACAAAAAATCTTGACATTCTACTTTCTGATTACACTATTTGCTTCTTATTTTTATAGCTTTAATTTTTTTCATTTGTTAGATTTTCCCATGGTTTTACATAGTAATGTTTTATATCATTACATTCTTATATCATACCTTTCTTTCTTTTTCTATATCATCAGTTTTTATTTTCCATAAAAAATATTTTTCTTGGTAACATTGCATTTCTTCATTTATCCACTATTTTCTCTTTTACTCTTTTTTATAATAACCCAAAATTTATCATACTTATATTTATACAATTTTACCACTTATCTCTCATCTTTTTCATTTATCCACATTAACACTTTGTACAAATTTAATGAAGCATCCCATACCACTGGATTAATTAACCCTACACATTCTTCCTCTTTACTTACATACAAAACTCCACTTTTTACTGGATTTAATCTAAAACTTCACAAAAATTAAAAAATGTCTGCCATAATTTCTTTTCAAATACTGTTAGCAACATAAATACACTTGCTATTTTCCCATCAATACTGGATTTATCAAATAAGCCTTTCTTCTGAATAGACAGGTTTGTTTTTATTTCTTTCTATTTTTCCCATTGAATATATTAATTCTATTCATATATACATTCTATTTAAAATCTTTATTCCCAAAATTTATACCTAACACAGAAATTTAATTCATTGTAAACTAGATACCCCCTATCTTTACTGCATCACCAAGACCTTTTTTTTTCTTTATTAAAAGCCACCTCTATCACTCATTTGTGCAAATTATTTCTTTTATCCAAATTTTATTTTTTTCAATTATTATTATTGTGAAGATAGGTGAAGGCTGTCAGCCTAGCCAGATAGAATTCTGTAGATAATTCTGTCATTTGTAAATAATAATATAACCTACAGGCTTGTTCTGTTAAATGGGGAAAAATGTTGGTAAATGTTAAACTTCAAAAATGTAACAACAGTGCACTCAGCTGTAAGAAAGCTGAGTTAAGCATTTTATGACTATCTTTGATCTTTAAAGTCAGCTCCGATATGTCTGGATGAATGAATTCTGCCTATTGTTTTGAGGCCAGAGTTAATGGCTAGAATTTGCATGTATAATTGTCCTTTATTGCTCAGGTTTCTGACCAGGTGTAAAGAATGTAAATGTAGTGTCTGTTAGCCTGGGAACACCAAAGAAGTCTGAAGAATGATGTTAAGTGAAGCAGTTCTGTGTTATCAATTTAAAGACAGAGAATCAGAGAGCTCAGAGCATTTGTCTAGAGAACGTTCAACTTACCACTCTGCCTGTTCTATATGTAAGTTATTTAGAACTGTGTCTTATCTTAGAAATAGCTAGGAATTAGGAAGATTAGACTAAGTGTTTTTTCTGTGTAGACGTTAGAACTTTTCTACTGTATTATTTTAAGTGTTTCTCTGTGATCTCTGAACTGTTGACTAGCACTGTGTAGTAAGAAGTATTATCTTGTGTTTTTATTAGTTATTATTAAATATTTTTAAACCTTTCAACTGTGGCTGTTTTGTGTAGAGATAATTTAAGCTCTAACAGTATATTGCATGTATATAGTGATGCTGTACCAAGTCACTCCAAATAAGTCTTGACTGTTAGGTCACACTTACCATTTGGATAATATTGCATAGTAATAATTTGAACCCTTTTAAGGGCCTTTGAGTAGCTGATAAATATTAGTGGGTGGTGGCAGCCGGTACTACATTTTAGACTGGGCAGAAAAGGGGCACAGCTAGAGAACCTGTGCCAGTCTTCCCCAGGAGTGTCTGTATGGTTATATAAACTCTTATCTCAAAGTGTGTGTGTGTGTCAGCTACTTGGGCAGGGACATGAACCACTGGTTGCACAGAGAGGGTGCTGGAGGTTTTAGCTTGCCCATTAGGCTGAGATCTGGACCCTATAGCTGTGCCAGTGGGGAGTCTTACTGGGGACATGGAGAGAAAGGGAGAAACCATCCCCAGACTGACTGTGATCTATGTGTGCTCTTAAGGGAAATTGTACTTTACAGTGTGTGTATTTATTATCCTTTCCCTATATGGACACCCCTCACTGGTGTTAGTGGTGAGGACTGAGGCTCCTTGATTGCTGGGCCAGTGCATGGCCATCCCAGTTATCAATACAAGAGGGTCACATAGTGTAATGAAGTGAATCTAACAAATGAGTAGCAAGTCCAAAACCACAGGTCCAAAGATAAACACTGGTAATACACAGTCTATGGATCAAATATCTTTAGACATAAACCCCTAGGTAAAACTCCAGTACCTGTGCAGTAGCAGGACAAGAATATGAACCACCAGTGTTATAAGTTAAACAAATATTATTCCAAGTACAAACAACCAGTGTTTATTTTTGGACCTTTGGTTTTCATTGGACTTTCTACTCATTTGTTGGATTCACTTCATTACACTACGTGAGCCACTTGTGTTGGTCATCAGTTCCTTGGCTGCACATTTGCATGCCATTTACAGTTGGTTTCAATTATTATGTCATCTGCATGTATTAACAGAACTGGAATTCTTAACCCTTCAGGTGTCATATACCACATTTCCTTTATTTTATAATTTACTTCACATACTATCACATTCATAACTAATGTAAAGAGTATGCAACTTATTGGACATCCATATCTTATATCACTCTTCATATGTACCTTTTGGTTTTACTAGCCATTTACAAGCATTTTTACTTTATTATTACCATATGTTGACATACATCATTTCATAACTTTCTCACTTACATTATATTATTTCCTTATTATCCATAAGATTTCATGTCCAGTTGTATCAAATGCCATATTAAGGTCTCCTATCAGGATTTCCAACACTTCTTTTCTATTCATAATATCAGTTACAATTTATCTATCATTAATAATTCTTGATAACCCTTCCCCTTTATACTATATATATATATATTGTCTTCTATGATATTTTCCATTTTAGTTGCAAATTTCTTTTATTTTCATAAAGATCTTATAATCTTATAATCATTGTTATGCAATATTATCAGTCTCCATTTTTAATTGTCTTCCATCTTCCTTCTTCCATGTGAATTTAAATATTCCACTGCATAATTCTTTATACATAAAACCTTCATTTAATCACTCGTTCAAAATCTTTAAAAAATATTTTTTTGCCAGTCCCTTAATTTTTTATGCATTTCGTACCCCATACAATCTGGTCCTGCAGCCAAATCTATATTTACTTGTCCTAATACTTTATCTAGCTCATATAAACAAATCTCCTTTTCCAAATCTGTATTCTCTTTTTCTGCTAACTTACTTTCCATGTTTTTTTTTTCACAACCTTCTTTTTTCTTTAAACATTTCTTGTACATATTGTAATACACTATTCATAATACTGCCTTGGTTCTTTCTATTTCTCCTTTTACATGTTTTTATTCCTCTTATTACACTACCATCGTTCTTTATTAATCTGCTTAAGTAACTCAATGCTTCCCTTTTTCCTTTAAAAATATCTTTGCTTATATAACAATTCCTGTACTTTTTTCCTTGATTTATTTCATATAATTCTCTTTGTCAAAGTACTTTCTATCATTATGTTCTAAATCTTCCAATGCATCATTATATGTTCTTTTATAGTTTTCTTTCTCTACTTTTCTCTCATATTGCCACTATAAAAATGTGTTATATTTTCATTAAATATCATCTGCCATTCAGTCCAAATTTTATAATATGTTCTCATAGTAATATAATCTTTTCATATCTGTTACTAATCACTTTCCATCATTATTCCATGCTTTCTTATTCATCCTTTTATTCTTTTGCCTATTTTTATTTATTCATTTTTCCTTTATCTCTAGCCATATTGCAAGATAATCAGAAAATCCTGTTTCAACTAACTTCCCTTCTCCTATAATTAAACCTTCTGATGCTATAAAATAGCCTGTTTCATTTCTTCGCATACCCCTTATGTAAGTCCATGAATTTTTGTCCTAAAATTTTAACTTACCACATCTTATAACTTCTAATTTTTCTTATAATTTCCTTTCTTTTATGCTTGCCTCTTAAATCACAGTAAGTTTCCTATTATAATATTCATATGTATTACTACATAGTCTAAAATTTGATAAAATAAGCTTTCCCCTTCTTTACAATTAGTATAAGCAAATACTGTTATAATTCTATATATTTGTTTCTGTTTTAAATCTGCAATGGTTAAGCTTCCCATTTTTGCTAAAACTACATCTAGTATCTTTACTGTATTTTTACAGAATACAGCTGTTCCAGAACATCTCTCATTTCCAAAATTCCAGATTATCTTTCCTCCCCATAGTCACTCTGTTTGTAATCCTTCTTTATTTGTTAAAAATCGTGTGTCTTCTACTATAATTTCATCTACATCACATGTATTACACCACTTCAAAATCCTTATCCGTATTACTATATTCTTAATACTATTCACATTTACATAAAGCACTCTAAAATTTTATTTTTTCCTTAGATTCATGGTTTCATACATTCATTGCTAATTACTAGGCTAACTGCCTTAATGGACCATTCTAAGCATAGCCAATTTCCCTCTCAAAGGTGAGAATCAAACACTGTACCTTATGTCTGTGAGTCAAACACCTTAACCATTATACCAACCCCATCCATTAGGTGTACATATTCTTTTCATCCATTTCCTTTCTTTTTTTTTTTGTACTTGTCCCTTTACATTTTCTTTTTTCTGAGTTTTACTCTTTTACCAATATAAATCTTTTTTCTCTTTTACTATCTCCCAATTTATGTCTTCTTTATCACTCATTTCAGAGCCTTCATCTATGCCCTTTTTATTTTTCATCTAATTTTTCTTCTATTTTTACTGCCTCTAAAATTTCTCTTCTTTGTTCATTTTCTTCTTTCCTTTTTCTTTTTCCTTACTCTTATTTTCATTTTTACAATCCATTCATAAATGTCCAACTTTGTTACTTTTATAACATTTTGATTCATACTTCCCTAGAAATGTAACATTTTCTTTTGCCACAGTAACTTATCAAATGCCCTTTTCCACAAAAAATACATGTTTTGGGTTGTCCCCAGTATTTTACAACATCCCCTTCCCCCTCCACATGTATCATGCTTGGTATATGTATACTTTTTTCTCTTTCTATTTTTAACACAGTATTACAATCCCATCCACCAGTCCATAAATGCCTTTTATCATAAACTTTTGCAGTGTTCAATACATCTTTACTTAAAGTTTTCAACTATCCTTTCAAAGTATGTATTTCCACCACTGTTTGAAATTGTACATTAATTTTCTTTTTTGTTTGGCTGTTAAATGCTTTTATCACATAAAGATTCCATGGGTTACAGTGTTTCTTTTTTTCATATTTGTCAAGAAAGCTTTCCATTGAAAAAACAATCTCACATATAATGTCATAAAATGTCTTTTTGTTAAGAATAAAATGATCTTACCTCATGTGCTTTTACACCCAAAGCAGCTATTAAATTGGCCGACACTTCATACCCATCCATTTCTTTGTCTTCTTTACTTTGAATCCTTACCACATATTTCTGTTTTTCATTTTCTACAGCTTTTTCTTTTCTTTACTCCAATTTTTTGTTTTTTATACTTGCTCTGCATATGTTTTCTTTTACATCTCACCAGTATTTTTCAGGATTGTCTCTGCATCCTCCTTTTGTATTTTCTCCCTAATGTCCCCAAGGAAATGTCTCCTTCATTTTTAGCTTACTCTGCATCATCATTTATTTTAGTATAGCATCCCATAACCCTCCCAACAGGAGAGTTGTAATTATATATCCATCATTTGAGAACCAACAGAAAGGCAATGCTAAGGAGCCAGTTTCCAAGAAGTCACTTTAAAAATTAAAGAGTAAGTTTATTCAAACATTTAATCCTTAATTGTTAAAGTGACTCCTTGGAAACTGGCTCCTTAGTGTTATTTTTGTGTTGGTTCTTAGTTGGTTTAGTAACACTCACTTTACCAATTACCTATACATCCATCATTTGCCAACTTATCACCATCAAACAGATTTTTTTGAAACATCTCTTCAGAATCCTGCAAGCATTCTCTAGTCTCAATATTGGATTTCTCCTCCATTTCTCTCACCACTCCGTTATCTCCTTCTCTCTTTCCATCTACCTCCCTGTTTGCCTGGGTAACCTCTGCACCTGGAATAGAAACTGGAAGTGCTCATGCAAAATGGGTCCCACTTGCAACAATGACAAGTAGTTTTTTTTTTTTTTATTTGCATACATATATACAATTCATATTTTACAGATTTACATATTGTGGTGCTGCGATAGCATTGTCGCCTCACAGTAAGACGTCCTGTTCGATTCTCAGCTAGAGCGTCTTCTGTGTGGAGACATGCATGAATGGGCATACCTTCGTTGAAGGTTGTGTGTCAGGGCCAGCAAATCGGCACGTAAAAATCTACTGCCAATCATTAGCAGACTGGAGTTCCGCTGTGGCGACCCCTAACCGGGAAAAGCCAAAAGACACAACAACATATTTACAATATTTACGTATTTTAATATCAGTCATAGGATCATAGGAATCATAGGACATTACTAGGCTATTGACCCTGAGGCCCTTACAAGCCTAGCCAAGACTTTAGCCCATGTTCCAGTAAGTCAGCACCCAATGCCCCTGTCCAGCAGGGACACAGTTAGAATCCCAGAGGTGTATTTTCTGTTCCCCATCCAGTTATCCAGATTGCAGTTAAAAATGGTTAATGAGGCACTCTGCTTGACGTGGAGTGGGAGTATATTCTACAGAAGGGGGAGTCTCTGTGACACAAATCTGTCCCGCCAACAAGTCCTATTGATGTCACAGACCAGGTTGAGGTAGGGTGTGTGGGTTACTTGAGTGAAGCTTGACTTACGGATAAGCAGCTGTCCAATCAAGGCAGGGACTGAGATCGCTTTATATGGCAGACAGAGGTCACCTCTGAAGAGTCTGTATGAGACTGTGTAGATGGACAGGGCCTTCAGCCTATCTGTGTAGGGTAGATTTTTGAGGCCCTGGATTCTCCTGGTGAGGAACCTCTGTAGTCTTTCTGGTTGCTGCATGTGCTTTGTGAGGTACATGCCCTAAAGGGCATTGTATTCAATAATGGGTGTTATAAGGGAAAATACAGGAATATTATGACAACCTTGTCCCTGGAGGAGATACCCTTACTAATGAGGTGGGCCATGTAGAAAGCTTTGTGTACAATGAATGCAATACGGCGGTCAAAAGTCAGTTTGTTATCATCCTGGGTACCCAGGTCCCTCATGACTGATTGCATGCTTAGGACCTTGTAATCAATGTGATACTTTGTGAGGACATCACTCTCCCCAAAGGGGATGATGATGCATTTTTTTGGCCCTCAATTTGAGGCTATGTTTCTGGCACCAGACATTTGTTTGGGTGAGACCCTCTTGGTGGATGTCCACATTACTAAGGGAATTTATGACAGCGCCCAGCTTGCAGTCATCTGCAAACTTGGTCAGCCATAGCCCATCTGCAAACTTGGCCAGCCATAGCCCATCTGCAAACTTGGTCAGGCATAGCCCACTGGTTAATACATTGATATTCCTATTTTTAGTATTCCTCCCACTCTTTAAGCTTTGTTTTGCAAATGGTTATCAGTGTTTGTGTATGTTTGTACTCTAAAAATTTGAAATGAAGGTTTTAAATTAAATTTAAATCTTTATAATCATTCTAAAGAAAAGAAGAAAACAGTATGCACACTGACAGGCTTGGACAGTATTTATGGTAATTATGGAGACATGGCCAATAATAGGACACTGGAATGGATAAGGGGTGGTCCATTACTTTGCCATGACCCCATTTGACCATGATCTGGTTCTGTGTTCAGCAATGATCTGCAGAGGTTCCAGTGCCTGAACTGAACAATGATCACAGCCCCTTCAGATGTGTTAGCAATGTTTGCCTTTCTCTAGCAGTCCACAGTTCCCTGAAATTAGAACAAAGTAATTTTTCCCAATGAAGAGACCTCCACCATTGTCCTCTAAGAAGTTCAGGACTAGCCTTATTCATCTTCTGCTAAAAGCAGTAGCCATATTTCGGTAACTGAGGCCAAGTCATCTCTCTTCATAATGATGGATGCTTATTTCAGCAGTTATAGTGGGTCTATATTACAAGATCGAAATCCTGTTTCAGTGAACACCACAAGACCGACACATATAGCGCAAACTACAGTAATGGCGAATGTTCAAAACCACAAAACACGAAATGTCGAAGTGTCATGGTTGGCCTGTCTGCAGTACAGCTTGTAAGGTAAATGTGCAATAGTTACGGACCTTAGGGTTAGGGTGCGGGTTAAGGTAAGTGCATAGATAGGTAATGTATGTAAAGTTTAGTGCAGGGTTAGAAGTATGGTTTTGTTAAGTGTATGTATGTGGATTATTTGTTTTGTTTGGGTATATGTCTGTAGGGTAAGTGTGCGATAGTTACGGACCTTAGGGTTAGGGTGCGGGTTAAGGTAAGTGCATAGATAGTAATGTATGTAAGGCTTAGTGTAGGGTTAGAAGTAGGGTTTGGTTAGTGTATGTATGTGTTTTATTATGTTTGGGTATGTAGTATGTAGCGCGCGGTGGTGTTGGCCTACTATGATGGTTCGAGATTTGAAAATTCACTGTTTAGGGGGTTCGGCGTATTTGCAGTTCGGGCTATGTGTGTCGGTGTTGTGGTGTTCGATGATACGGGTTTTCGATTACGTAATATAGACCCGTTATAGTTTATTAAGGTCAATGTGCATACTTTTTTGAACTTAACTTAAGAAAGTCATAGACCTTTTATGAGACAATAAGCTGGTTTGCTCCAAGTGGTATTTGAATAGTATTACACAAATATACTGCCTTATTTTCAGTTTACAGGAAAGGTTTTTATTCATCTTAACTTGACATACGTTTGCAAGCTAAATAACACTAAATGAAGAGCACCAGGTGTATAACTTGTCCTGTGAGCTCTTTATCAGGCTTTGTCACTAATTTATTTTTTCTGTTATTTTCAATGACAGGCAAAATACATACAAAATCAAAAGGTAGGGTGTATACTTGTTTCTGAGGTTTCTGCAGATGTCTAGCATTTTCCATGTGAGTGGGCCCCATTTGGAAATTATTTTATTATAAACTGAGGAGAATGAATGTAAAAAATCCACATATATATAGTATTTCTCTTCCACCACAATTTGTTTTATCATGGGCCCCCCTCTTCCCCACAAGAGTTTCCACAGAGAGAGAAAAAGAGACAGACAAACAACGCTAAACATGGCTGAAGGACAGATAAAATCACTGGGCTTTCTGCATTATCTGACTCATCTGGGAGGTTTTTATAATGTCTGGAACCCAAGGTTTTCCTATTCATCCGTTATGACTGATGGTGAAAAACCCTTTGAACACTTGTTTTAGCTACCTCAGTCAATGTCTGACAAACCATTTGTCCTTTATGAGGCAAGTAAGTGTCAGATATTCCTTCCTATCCATCTTGGAACTATACTAATTGTATTAAGATCCAGTTAAGTGATAACCTTTGACCCTATATACCAGTGCAACCCATTGTTTTAGAGCTCCACTAGCAGTCCAGCCTTGAATAAGTGTGTATTAAATGTCTCCCCTTCCCGCTGTGAATAGGGGTGGTAAGTACCTGATACATCCATTGGATAAGACATTGAACTGAGGTCCCATCTGCTTGACTTGGTGGTAGCTCAGGTTAATATAAATGATCTTACGGTCCTTACTGAAAATAGTAGGAAAATTTCACCAGTGCTTTAGCAAAATTTCTCCTAGTTAGTATAAATGCTATCTCATGTCTCCCCCAAAAAGACGCCTCTGACCTACAGGAACTAACCCAGTCGACAAAGCTTAAATAAAAAAAAGAATAAAAATAAATTGTCATAGGTGAAAAAAGTAAAAAAAATATACTCAGTGCTAGTTCTGTCTTAGTGACAAACAGAAGATAAAACATGACTGTGAGATATGGAAGGATATGTGAAAACATAAACCATGTATTGTGCATGTAGTAAATCTTTGAAGAATAATTAGACAAAAAGAAAGGGTAAAACATGCTGTATAAACATATACAGATAAATGGTGGGTGTGAGCAGGTTTACAGTTCTGAATTGCAGGGAATCAAACCAAGTCATAACTGTCTACAGCCTGTAAAAAGGCATTTTTTCCCCAAAACACGTTCCCCCATACTGATTATCAGCTGTCCAGCTGTTCCATTTTTCCCTTAAGTGTCTCTGGTACTATCCCCGCAGGGCATAAACCAGACCAGTGTATTTCTAATTCCCCTGAAAGATGGTGCCCTATTTTTCTCTACTGAGTTCTAAGTGAAAACACTACTTGAGATGGCATGGATGTCATATTTGTAACTGGCTTCTGGAGCAAACAAAATGTGTGAAATTTAGTAATAATTGGCAAGCCAGGAAAAGGACCATCAAAGAAAGTATAGTCATATGATATTTTACTATAGATGAAATAAGTGAAGACAAGAGATAACTGTCTATAGAATAAGAATTTTCATTATTAGCAGCAATGTCTAATTCTACCACAGTGGGGCAGTAAGCTGCCATCACTTTAAAACAGCTGCCCCCTCTTGATATTTCATACATACCTCTCAACTGTAAAGATTTTCACAGAATGTCCAGATTTTTGCCTCTTATTTTTTGGTCTGTTTTGATTTCTTGCTCTAAGAGGTTGAGAGGTATGACTACAATTCTAAGGAAAATTATTTTAGATTAAAAAGTATTTGAAGGTTGAGTTTAACAAGTTAACTGAGACAAGCTGTGATTGACTTTATTACTATTTCGCAAATGTTCTGTAAGACTTAATTAATAAATCATGGCTCTGTAACTGTACCTCATCTGGATAATACAAACTACACTCACTAGTCTCCCTGATTTACTGATCTCCTTGCAATGTTACCTCCTTACGGAAAATTCCTTATATTCTCAAAACTACTTAATATAGCACTAATCTTAACATTTTATGTGAGATGTTATACACATACTCAAATGCTAATATCATCTGTAGTTACTAATCAAAATTACTGCGCATGTTTCACTTTTCTCCCCGGGCCTCTGCTGAAAAAGGACATATGCCCAGACAGACTTTCCTGGTAAACAAATGTGAAATAAATACATAAATAAGGCATCAACTTCTAAAGCTTCAGTCAAAAAGATAAGCAGCATCATTAATTATGTACAACTACAGTCATCTTTACATATTTGATTCCGTATAGGATAAGTAAAGTAATATGTTTATTATTCACAACTTAAGTCATGAGGCAGGGGCAAAAACAATTATGACATGCATGGCCACTTTTGCACTGTTTAGTACAGAACATGTAGATTGTGTTTCTTTCACCTGCATGAAATTTTATACTGGTTGCAGTGTGTATTTTAAAATTTGTATGCAGGAACATTTAAGAGACTGATCAAGCTTATAATGGTGCTATGCTAACCAAAGCATTTAATGAAGGGTATTGGGGAAAATGAGGTATTGCTGCAGTGTGCAGTACAGAACATATAGACTGTAATTCTTCCATCTGTATGAAATGTTATACTGGTCACACTGTTGTTTTGAAATTTGTAAACAAGACCATTTAAGAGAACACTCTAGTTTATAATGACACAGATTCAAAATATTTTAAGAAGTGCATTGGGGAAATAAAGTATCTTTGAAATACATAAGAATGTTTGTTTTGAAGCCAGTGGTACAGTGGACCAGAGAACATAATTAACTAGAAGCTAAATGCATACTCAAATTTAACACAGAGGTGCCTTATGGCATGCACGTGGATATTCCCTTAAGGATGTTCATCTAGAAGATGATTTTAAAATCTAACTGGACAAGCCTAATTGATGAAGTTCTTCTTGTTTACTTAAGTGATTTTGTCATACAGCGTTGTTATATCTTGATGGTAAAAGTCACAACATTAATGGGTGTCAAATAGACTACAATTACTACATTGCATTTATTGGTCCTAGGACCCTTTTCAGATATGGCCAGGATCAAACATATACATGATGAAATCAGATACACAATAATCATAGATATATACAAACCTAAGTTTAGACTCGCTTCCCTTATGCTAACTCAGTGCAACAGCTAATAAAGTGAGGATAGTAAGATTAGTTAACAATCATGGAAATATAGGGACATTATATACAATGAACAATGATAACAAACATTTTAAAATGTAATACACAGTAGTTTCAGATTGCAAAGGCTGAGTCACTATCAGGATTTCTAAAACTTTATCAAAGAAATGTTCTTTACCATGTGAGATCAGTACAATAACAGTGTATTGAAGTCCCTCAGTGTAGTATTATTATGTTCAAGTTGTATTAATAATAAAGTTAAAAAGTGTTATCTAAGAAACTTGTGACTACACTATAGAACAAATTTCTGTGAAGTAATATATTAAAGTAAGGTGTGGTACTGACAGCAAGATTTTTACACGTGACAGTAGAAAAAGTAATTATTTCAAATATTATAAAAAAGTGTAGCAGAAACAATAAATAAATATTACATCCAAATTAGTAGAGTACTGGAAAACTGCAAGTTAACGAAGGGGCAAGTTCTGAAGCAGGCAGTTAATTTAGCATAGGATCACTACCATCCTGCAATTTTATTGTGATAGTAAATCCCAGCTCCATGGCACAGTACCCTCCTAGACTACCTGACATTATGCCATCACCACAAGTGCTAGGGATATCCAGTACACCTGGAACAAGTAATGAGCCTCACAAGTGTTCCATGTAAATGAACGTCATTAGTCATTACAACCTCCTGGTGTAATCTGACAACCACCAAGCTTGTTGCATACCAGCCAAAAACAGCCAAAGCTGGCATCCCCATAGAGCCACCTTTATGACAGCCATGATACTGCATGCATAATGGGGAAAAACTGTCATGCACACAGTATAAGGAATGACAGCACATGGGCGACATGCTCTGGGGCTGTGTTACATGAGTACAGTCTGAATACATAAAATTTTTTGAGTCACGCCAGGAGTATGAAGGGAACATCTCACACATTTACATTAGTGTTCATGCCCATGGTGCTTCCCAGGCCTGATGTGACTTTGAGCAGACCTCAGTACAGTTCTGCTTGCATGTTGGAACCAGTACAGCAGGTATCACTCATATAATGCTTACAGTACCAATTGTAACATACAGATACTGAAGTAAACATGTTGTATAAGCCCACTGATTTTAATAGGCAAGTCCATTACTTAGTGTTTTTGCCCTGACGTTCAATGCTGATGTAAAATGCCCAAGTCTTTTAGTGAAGTGAGCTTAATTCCCTTTTTGAAGCATGATATAATGCTCTGTGACTCCCCATTTGCCTATGCAGCTTTAAAAAAATCGTGAAGTTATTCTTTTTCTATCAGTCTGGTACTGGGTAAGTACTTGAGGTAGTTTACTACCTCAAGTAGAAATGGTTTTGGACTCTCAGTGCAAAAGTTAACAAGTATCTACAGCAGGAGAAGGGAAGAAGGGCAGATAAGTAGTAATTATCTATGATTAGAGATGTAGAATTTATATGAAAAAAGCGAAGTAAGAAGGAATAATAAGGTAAGGCAGTGCATTAGAATGGAAGAAAGGAGTCTATGGAAAAGTTAAAAGAGGCATTAAGCTAGGATGATGCAATATGTAGAATCCATGATAAAAGGTGAATACAGTATGAACAGCAAAAGGCAGATGTGAGAACCCAGACTGTTAAGGATGTGATCCAATGTAAATAAGGCTGCAGACTGAGATCACTTGACAGAGGAAGAAACAAAGCAAGGGAGAATTTAGTTAACTAAGCCTAGGAGTAAAATGGGGCATTAAAATAAGGATGCGACAGTCTAAGTATCACAGTAGATGAAAGCTTTGTTGTCTAGTAATGCTCGACTGCTATTACAATATTCAAAGGTAAACATGTGGCCAAGCACCTGGTTAGAACTATATAATATCTCAACTGATTAAAGCAGACATCACAACTGTTCAACCATATCTCTTTAGTTGTTTTTGTTAATCTAATTTGTGCCACAGAATTCTGGTGTTACATAAGTGTTCTTTCTATTTCCTAAGAGAAATTAGCGCTATTATTTTATATGCAGGTAGCCAATGCTTTTTTTTTGTCAATGCCCTATGTCCCCAACCCTTGGCCTAAACTGATTGCCAGTATGCAGTAAATGTAAGGTAGGCTACATTCAACACCTAGAAGATATGTATGTCCTTATTCTCCAAACCTGATATTAAGGTAGCTATTCTTTAGCTGGGGCTAGCCTCTGGGCTTTGCCAAAATGTGGTCCCATGGATCCTGTTGCTAGGATCTCATCTCCATGACCCTCCACCACGAGAGGACAGCTGGCCTACAGGCTGTTATTTTTCACCCTGCAAGTCCTCAGATTTCCAACATCAAGTCAAACCTGGATTGTGAATGTCACAAGTGGGAACTTACATTCTGCACCAATAGGATGACTGTCTTTTTGGGTTCTTTTGACACAAATAATGGGTTGCACAAAGAGAAACACAGCAATGTTTAATGCAATAAATTACATTCTTAAAATAAATGTAGGGCTGAACCATGTGTAAATTATTCCATTTCTCCAGAACCAGGCTGCATTATACATGCTTAAGTTTACAATACTTTGGTGTGTAAAGTCTGTTGGCTACCTTCTTATTTGTATTATGACTACTTTATCACACTAAAGATGAGATAATTAATCTACAGCTGATAGCCACCTTGATCTTTCTCTTGAGATGGTAAAGGTTAACTAATGATTACCTCAACGGCACAGTGCAGGATGTCATCAGTGGTTAACAATTATAATAGAGACAAAGTTTACTGGATGGTTATCAGTAGTACAGTATGCATTATTTATTATACTCTTTGAATCACAGAGAGAATGTTCCAGTAAAATAGAAAACTTGTTAATGAGATTGGAATGTTCAGAATATTGCAGTCTAGCATTCCAGTGATGGCATGATGTACCTAGTAGAATCTAAATATTAACTTGCATGGAATTTTAAATAACAGTCTGTGCTTTTCATGCACTGTAATACTACTACCTTACAGTCATATTACCTTAAAACTGCCTTAGTTTTACGCAAGCAGTAATGCCCAGCAGCCAGCAGGGTGTGTGTCACTGTGTAAATAATGTGTTCATTATTATTCAGAACGTCAAAGATGTTCTGAGGCCGGAGGTCTGAGGCAGAGGTGGATTATTACACTTATAGAATGGGTTAGCTATTAAAATGTTTAGTATTTGTTTATTTTTGTTTTTTAATTAATTAATATTTTGACACACACACACACACACACACACACGCACACACACACACACACACACACACACACACACACACACACACACACACACACACACACATACACACACACCTCAACTGTCCAGATTTTCAAAGAATGTCCAGATGTTTATCTAATTTTTATTTTGGGTCTGTTCCTCATAAAATCGTTAGTTTGCTGGCAAATCTGTGGGGATTGAAGTCACTAAATAATGACATGCATTTGAGTTTCAGACTTCGTTTCCTTCAGAAAGTGCATGCTAAAACAAATCTTATTACAGCAATTTTCTAAGTTTATATGGGAAATATTTAAAACCTGTCCCTATTTTAGAGCCCCCCTCCCCATTATTTTAGACTTTATCCAGATATCTTGAGCTAAGACGTTGTGAGGCATGCACACCTCTTAACTGCTGCTGCTGCCACTGCTCGATCACTCTCTCTCTCTTCACACACACACACACACACACACACACACACACACACACACACACACACACACACACACACACACACACACACACACACATCCACTTTCATATACACTGAGCATGCATACACTCAGACATAAACATAAACACACACTTATATGCACACATGTTCTACTTTTTTAAATAATCAGTTACTTTTATTTTACACTCAACAACAAAAATGCTACTTAACGAGCATAAAATAATGGCTTGATCAATCTCGCTGTCACCTTCATGCACACATAACTCACACACAGAGACATAAACACACGCACACACACATACACTTTTCGGGGGGGGTTTGTAACATTTTCTATATATTTTAATTTTATGCTCACTAAACAGCAAAAGCACTGCTTAGTGAGCATTAAATAATAGCAACTGTTAGTTTCCTTAGTGTCAGAGCTTCACTGCACCTTAATATGCTACAGTGAAATGTCGGACTTGCTTTTCAGCGGACATTACCTGTATATTCACACCCTGCTGGAGAACGTTCGTTCTCCAATCAGTGTGCTGATGTATGGTTTGCCCATTCTCTAAAGCATATTATCACTGCATGATCTTAAAATGTCATTAGTCTTTCTACTGTATAACTGTATATCACTCTGTTTTATTATAGTTATCTTATAAAATATAGGATTGTTTACAAAATGAAGGGAAGCAAAATGTCCAGATTAGTAAATGACTACTCTATAATAAATGTGAGACTAAAGACACAATTTGTTACCCCTGTAGTCTATGAATTTATTATAAAATTTATTCTGAAGCTGTGTTCAGTATAAATCAAGTTAGCTACTCCTTTACTGCTCCTGTTACATTATTAATGTAATATTCTTTTATGATCTCATTACTTTTCAGGCTTTATCTCTTTATAGTTTTGAAACAGTAGCAATCCTATTACCCTATAATCTTATTATACCTACTCTAATTTTACAGCAACAGCTTAGATAAGCCTTGCTAATATGCATTCAGGAACTTTCTGTAAGTTCTTCTTGGAAAGACTAACAATAATAAAACTATTATAATCTGTTTTATATCCTGCTACAGTCATATATTATTGCTTACATAATAAGCCTGTTCTGATGTAAATGAGTCAAACTATTTAAGACCACATATTGCAAAGAATTCAGCACGTCATGCATGCACTAACAAAATCTTTCATACTTAGGCCTGGCCAGTGAACAAAGGACATTGCTGAAAAGCCCAAATGTTGCTAGTATGCAGCACTGTATATAGAGAGGGTGATTAAATATAACAATGCAGTCTTCAATTATTTCCAAAGATACTGAACTATTACAGAAATATAGCCCTAACCCCACTCTATAAAAGCTCTGCATATGAGAGACTACAGCCAGTATGTCTAGCTCAGGAGCAAACGTTTGAGCTGTGAAACTATCTATGAATTATAAGAGCTGGTATATATATATATATATATATATATATATATAAATATATAAATATATATATATATATATATATATATATATATATATATATATATATATATATATATATATATATATATATATATATATATATATATATATATATATATATATATATCATAACATGAATCCACTGCAGGCCACTGGTGTGCAGTTCCACATAAATGTGTGCTGTAGTGTATGTACTTCACAGTAACACATTATGATTGTGTTTATCATACATACTATATACTACAGTACATATACTCTATCCAATCAATGGCTGGGTTTATTGTACTAACTGTATGCTACAGTGCAGATACTGTATAAGAGCATAACATGGCTGAGTTCACAGAGCATCGCGCTGCAGTCACTATAGATACAACACAAAGTATGACTTCACATGATGGCTATACTACACAAAGAAACCTTCAGTTTTAGGGCATATGAAGATCACTTGAAATACATAGTCTGCCACATAGATAAGTTGTAGATATTAGCTAGCTAATACTTTACTTTTATTTTTACACATAGATTAGCAATTTCCTTAAGTATATCCCATTCATTATGGAATTTTCTTACTGCATTGGATATGTAAGCAAATTTAAACACATGTACAGAAGGAGAAACACCCAGTTGTGGCAGTATAGGGATGTACAGCACACACCTGCATCTGTCAACATGAACACATATCACAGGGGTGAATAGCCACTCAAGATAAGAATAGTGTATCCACATGCAGGACACTCTTAGGCAAGTGTGGCAGTGGCAACAATACAACAAGACAGACATACACGTGAAAATGTGTACCTTGTGACAAACCATGCACATCCACATCATTCTACTGTGGTGTCATAACTGCATAAGTAACTTTAGGTACAGACCACGGGTCATAATGACTGCAATACTTGTGCAGGGTTAAAATGGAGAGTCTTCAGATATATATATAGTTTTTCAGTGTGATATACACAAACAGCAGCGGGACTGCCAAGGACAATAGATATGGCACAGAGTACCTAAACAAAAGCTAGTAACACTTGTGTAGCATAATGTCTGTTACAAATTGCTGTGGTAGGATGCCAGTGTGATACAGTAAGAGAGGACTCAGAGTCCACATGCCAAGTAGCACAGCACTCACCTCTGGGTATTGTGTCATACAGGTGCACAGCAGTGCTAAATATGACCATGTCAATGCACCACAGGTAACCACAGTGCTATAAACAGTATATGCTCCTACCCAAAGAACAGCACGTACTGAGTGCAACAAGGGGCATTTAATATGAACACAGACATGACAGTGTGGGAAGGGGAAATTAAGCAAGATTGGGAAGCATGTACAAGGTCTCATATGTGAATAAAGGATGCATATATCCACCATTTGTGTATAGGAATGTTGTTTTTGTTGTTGAAGGTCCATTCTTAGTTTAAAAGAAAAAGCAAGTGTCGTGTGTCAGAAAAAGAATACAAGAAGTATATGAAAAACTGGGATTCCAATGAGATAGGAAAATAAAGGACGCACAAAGCAACAGACAGGTATGATGAGCAGCTCAAACATGACAGAATAAATTAACAAAGGAACTATTGCTAGTCTGTGGTTGACTCTACTGAGTCTGGACAAACAGAGATGCAGAGATGTGGGCAACATGCAGGCAATCAATATGTCTGAAAATGGAAGATGAAAAAAGAGGATAAAAATATGATGCATATGAAAGGGCAAGCACATGCTCTCTAATGCCAGGAGCAGGGGGCTGGAACCAAAAGATGTAACCATATTCTCTTATGTGGTTCAGCATGCTTCTGTGAACTATCCAATGCAGTGGCTTACTCCTGGTAATGCAGTGTCACACTGATGTGTACCATCATGACAGACAACTTTTGTGGTTCCATCGGGATAGCCTCTCAAAGGCCTTTAAGCTGTCAATGCATAGTCAGCTCCATCAAAGCCCCTAAGGCGTTGGAATTGCCAGTATATATTTTCAACACTCTTCTCATCAATGTCACATTCTGTGAATACACAAGTACACACAGCTTAACTAATAGGCTCTCATCATCATCAAGGAAACACAAAGGGAAAACACATGCAGCATATCCTCAGCTGTCTGCAAATAACATTACATGAACAAATAGACAAATAGAATATACTGGCAAATTGATGATGATTTAAACCCAGTTCTAGTGGCGCACTCCCACCTCTACAACATAATCTGCACAGTCATCTCATTCTTAATAATAATACAACATGTGCAACAGGACAGCTGCACAAACAGACAAAATTACTGCTGCATTATATCATGGGGATGGTGAACATGAGCTGCAAATTTGACAATACAAACAGTACAATACATTTAGGCTGTGCAGTTTCACACTTTGCTGTGCAGATCAGCAAAGGATGCAGCCAACAGAAAAATATGTTTAAAAATGGCTAGTCCTTGAAGACCTGGCATATAGTGAATCTGCAGTTATATAGTTTATGTTCATCTGTGCTTGGTCCTGCATCCGGATTAATGGCCTAAGTTTAAGTTAAACAAAAATGAAGCTATCTACACTGTGAGACATAGAAATGGGTGGACCCTGGTCCCAGATGATGTCAGGTGAATATGGGCAGATAGATTCTACAGTTCAGAGTAGCAAGAGTAGGATGGTGGAGGCCATCTTGGAATCCAGTCCTATGTCTCTGCCCCTTGAAGAATCGCCAGCAGAATTAGAGCCTCTATCTATGCTAAACCTCTGTTCACATCTCCCTACCTGAAGATTAGTGGGATGGCTGCAAAGCATATTTTTTCCTGCACTGTGATCCTTTGAGTAGGCTCTGGCTAGATCCTGGTAGCATGTATTGGCTTTTATAAAATGATGTTCTGAAATCTGAATGACCAGCATTTTGCCAGCTATTATTAAAACATGTTTTGGGTCTGCAAAATAGTTGTTGCTTTACTGTTTAATCACCAGGTTAGCAGTTTTACAATTCATACATTGCTAGGGTTGGGAGACCTACTAGTCAAATGTCAATTACTTGCAAACAGGTTAGATGAGTCAAACTCATTGACTGAATCCACAGCTCCCAGAATATTTTTATATAGACATCAGCTCCGCAGCAAGACCACGAGTGTATGAGCCACGTTTCACCAGGTGTTATATTTTCTCCAGTAGTATGTGATTGTGGAGTTAGTAAATACATATAAATAAAGGGGATAAGGTGGCAAAGTCCCCCATACACACGGTGCAGCTTGCCTTTTAGTGATTTTACCCACACTTTTGGTGGATTTGTTTTTTGGAGAGTTTTCCCTAACTGAGCATGTTTACAGAGATTTTTATTTTGATGGCTCATAGTGGATCCTTCTAGTTTTAAAGTGTAACTAAATTGCTTGGATCATTGCATGTTCATCTGAATGCCCTGGACACATTAACTCAAACACTGGCCAGAGATTTACTGTAGTTCAGTTTTCCTGGAGTTGTTATTTTATTATGTCTACACCACACTACATTCACTCATAGGTTATTACTATGCAGATTGATCTTGACGGATTATTTAAAGCCAAGCCAATGTGATACTCCCTAAACTTTATTCCTTTCCATAAAGGCATGGATGGACAGCACCAGGATGTATTTGTGATTCCCCATCCATTCACCCAGGTACATCTTAAAGTGGGTTAGGGAACTGTTTGTTTAATATGGATGGTATCCTGTCCCAGAAGAAAGGAATTCTGTGGGAGAAAAATGTATCCCTCCAGCAGGTTCTGTTTATATTGTAATGGAAATGTAGGTCTCTAGTTCAGATGTTTGTGGTGGCACATATTTTGTGAATGTGCAGAAGGTTACACAGGACAGGGCCATTTGAGGCCTTGTAAGCTAGGCAGAGCTCACACAGGAGTCTGTATGAGAATGAGAATAGGGAGAGAGCACAAAGGCATTCTGCACAGGACGGAGTTCAAGCTACTGATTTTCTCAAACAGGAGATGCAGGGTCATGTGTTTAATTAGATACATGCTGATTGGGTCATTATATTAAATTATGGACCTAATAAGGGAGGTATAGAGCAGAATGATAGCATGTCTTGATCTAGAAGGCATACTCTCAGTAATCAGCTAGACTAGGTGACGGATTTTCTAACATTTGCAGAGATATGGTGGTCAAAGGCAGAAGCATAGCTATGATGGGGTGAAGGGGACAGCCTCCTCAGACATAACATGTCAGGGAGCATGATCAAGAGATGACCAATCGGGTGGTAGTACACTACTGGCATTCAAAAATGAATGCTAATAGTGCATTAGCAGTCAGGGCTCAAACACTTCAGCACTCTATGTGTGCTATTTAAACTGTAGCAATGCACAGCTCCCAATAGAAATATTGGCACTCATAACACTGAGTGCTGACAGAATGAAAAAAGATTGAAAATCCAGAAGAATAATGAATTTAGAACATCTCTCTTCTTTAAAATTCTTTGTTGAGGGGGGCAAGCCTCCTTCCACACTCACCAAACTTATATATACCGAATCTAAGATTACCATACCTCTGAGAAAAGAGAATATTATTACAGGAAATGGCTATCTTGAACTATATATAGAGCAAGGAATAGCACCGAGCAGTAGATGCGCCAGTTGCCCTTATCATGGTAGGTTAACCAGGTCCCATTCCTACTCCTACTGACCAAGAAAGAGATATTTTTTTATAGGTAATTTGTGTTCCACAAAATCTCTGAGATCAAAGTACTTATTTTACTGCCTGCACTTTAACAGTAGTTTTTGTGTTTAAATTACCTGTTTAACTGTTGTAGGCTACACACTCAAGTGTGATAACCATTTCTGTGCATTTAAAGTGTTTTTTTTATTGTATCTGCTTTATTTTCTGAAAAAAAAAAATATATATATATACTTGTTTTCCCGCCTTTCTAAGCTAATATAGTTCAGTTTTCAGGTTAGTGCTGAATTCAGGGTTGTGTTACAAGTTTCTGCTGTAGAACTCTGCAGGGACACAGATATCCTCCAAAAGGGTCTCACTGAGACAGATACCTGGTGTCAAAACCATGGCCTCAAGCTAAATGCCAAAATGTGCATAGTCATCCCCTTTGTTAAAAACATAGTACCCACAAACTACCACATAGGTGGTAGCACCCTAAATACGGAAGACATAATAAGGGATCTGGGGACCCAAGTAGATAGTAACCTCTCCTTTGACAATCACATTACCAAAGTGGTTAGAAAATCCTTCTATGTGGCCCACCTAATCACAAAAGGGTTTGCATCCAGATCAAAGGAGGTCATTGTGCCCCTCTACACATCATTCATCAGACCTATCATAGAGTACAATTCCCCATTTGGGATGTACCTTACAAGACACCTGCAACAGCTGGAAAGACCACAGAAGTACCTCACCAAGAGGATCACTGGCCTCAAACAGATGCCCTATGCAGCTCGACTGAAGAAACTCCAGCTGTACTCGGTTGCATACCGCCTACTTAGAGGTGATCTCTGCCTGACATACAAGGCCATGTCCAACCCAGAATTGATGGACATGCTCCGCCTAAAGAAAACCATATCCCCTCGAGCCACACACTCTAGGGATCTAAACCTCACCACAACAATAAATAGGACATGCTGGAGGGATAGATTCCTGTACCAGAGACTTTCCATGCTCTGGAACAGGATTCCAGTCTACATTAGGGAGAGCTCCTCGCTAACCCTCTTCAAGAGAAACCTTGATGAGTGGATGGGAAACAGAAAGTATACCCTGGGGATCACTTCAGTGGCTCTGCGGGACAGAGGCGGGACAGAGGCACAGGAAACTAATCTAACAGGGCGTTGAAAGTCAACACTTGTCTTCGGGCAGATAGCCTAGTACCTACCTATGAACCTATGAACCTAAATACCCTCAAAAAGTTCTGGAACTCTCAGATTCTAATAGATGAGATTACCTATAGGTGGTGATTTTGAGTTCTGGATCCTCTCCTCCCTCATGCTGTACCTTATGCAGTAATAAAATTACAAAACAACTTAAGGTTGGTCATCTGATTGCAGATAAGTTACTCAGTGAAGATGACCTGCTTAAGGCATGGGTGGACATAGAATCACATTCGAGCCTATCCATCTCAGAAACTTGGATATAACCAAGTGTTGAACTCAATCATTGCCTAAAAGCTTAGTATACCTTCTTTAGATTAGATGTGATCGCCCTCGTATGAAAATTAAAGCTGTGGTCCTCCTAATCTATCATTCAGTGAGTACTGCCCTTTCATAGAATCATAGGATCATAGGAGGTTACTAGGCTAATGGCCCTGGGGCCATTACAAGCCTAGTCAAGAGTTTATCTGCAAAAAAGAAACCTTAGTCAGCACCTGTCACCAGTGTCAGTGAGGAACACAGGTGGAACCCCTAGGACAAATTTGTGGTTTCCCATCCACTAATCAAGGTTGAACTTGAAGAGGGTCACCGATGAACTCTGTTTGATGTGTATGGGAAGTCTATTTCAGAGACAGATCAGCCTATAGGAAACAAACCTGTCTCTCCAGCAGGTTTTGTTAATGTCACATATTAGATTTAGGCCTTTTGAATGGGTAATGCGCAAGGAGTTAGACTTACAGATATGGAGCAGCTCTAGTAGGGTAGGGTCTGAGATTGCCTTGTAGGTGAGACACAGATAACCTCTGAGCAATCTGTACAATACCAAGTAAAGTGATAGTGATTTGAGCCTATCCGCATAGGACAGGTGTTAGAGGCCATGGATTCTCTTTGTGAGGTGTTTCTGTGGCCTTTCCAGTTGGTGCAGGTGTTTGGAGAGTTACATACCAAATGGGGCATTATACTCAATTATTGGCCTAATGAGGGAGGAGTACAGAGAGGTAATAACCTCTTTTTTTCTGGATACAGTCCCTTTACTTATGAGATGAACCAAGGAAAAGTATTTTCTGACCACTGCTGCTACATGATGGTTGAATATGAGATTATTGTCAACATGTGTACCCAGGTCTCTCACCACAGGGTGTGTGCTTAGGGGGTTGACATTGATGTGGTAATCAGTAGGAGCTGTGTTTTTGATGAATGGCATGATAATGCTTTTTTTTGCATTTAATTTAAGGCCATGACTTTGGCATCAGTCATTTGTTGCTGTGAGACCCTCTTGTAGTATGTTAATATCATTTGGGGAGTCAATAACAGTACCCAACTTACAGTCATCACAAACTTGGTCAGCCACAGGCCTTTTGTCTTTGCCTGGACCTCTGAGAAGTGGATGCCTAACAGTAGGGGTCCCAGGACAGATCACTGTGGAACAACACTAGTGACAAGTCTGCTGTCATAGGTGGAGGCACCTATTTTGACCTCATGGGTCCTATCGGTGAGCCAGTTGCCCACCCACCTGGTGAGATAGGGATTTACGCCAAGTTGTGTTAGCTTTTCAATGATGCCCAAGTGGGAGATTGTGTCAAAGGCTTTGGCCAAATCAAGGTAAGCCATATGTACTGACTTTCCCTCATCCAGGGCCTTGGTGACAGTCTCAAATAAGTCAGCCAGGTTCAACAGGCAAGATGTGCCCTTGATGAATCTGAACTGGGTGGGGTCAAGTGCTTGGAGATTATCTATGTCCTTGTTTATGAGATTCATAATAATATGCTCCATGGCTTTACAGATTAGACTTGTCAAGCTGATGGGGTGGTAGTTTCCAGGGTCAGTAGTGGCACCACCTTTGTGCAAAGGGATGACAATGGCAGTTCTCCACTCTGCTGGAATGAAGTCTGTACTTAGGCTGTGGTTGAATAGGGTGCTCAATGGCAAAGCTAGTTCTTGCTGGAGATGGTTCAGAATGTAGCCTGGGATACTATCAGGTCCCATGGAGGTTGTGCTCTTTGCCTTGGATAGGGCCTTTAACACTTGATCTATGGAGATGTAAGGTGCAGGACAAGTATTGGGGATGTTAAATGGGTCTTTGGTGAGGGACAGGAGATGAATTTTGCCCTGAACCTATCTGCTAGCAGGTTGGCTAAGTCAACAGAATCAGTGTAAGTGGTACCGTTAAGTACTAATTCAGAACAAACCTGGGCTTTGCCATGGAGGGTCCTGATGTAACTGAAGAAGGCTTTGTGGTTTCCCTTGGTTTCAGAGACTAGTTTCAATTCATAATTGGATTTGGAGGGTTTCACTAGTGACCTAATTTGCTTGTTGAGGCTAAGGAGGGAGTTTTTCCAATTGGGAATTTGTGCCTTTTTACCCTTGGACAACAGTTTCTTCCTTTTGTTGTAAAGCCTGTTGATAGAGGATGTCCACCAGATAGGTTTGTATTTCCTTGAGGAACAGGTTTTAGTTCTGGTGGGAATGGCCGAGTCCATGCAGCTGTACAGGTGCTTTTATACTGCACTGGCTTACTGTTCAGCATAGTTGTCTGCATCCTATGGGGGGGTGATAGTGTGAAACTATTGATACCATCCCTTAGGAGGTTGTAGTTAGCTTTTGAGGAGGTTTTTTAGCCTGGTTATGGCTGGGGTGGGGTTGGACAGAATAGAAACTTTGAATGAGACAGACAGATGATCTGATCTCACTAGGGAAGAGCTTACTATGACAGTGGTGCAGTGGTCACCAGTGTTGGTGAGAAACACGTCCAGAATGTTATCTCCCCTTGTGGGGGATGAGATGATCTGCTCTAGTGCATTAGAACTGATGAAGTCAAGGAATCATTGGGTGAGTGCATTAGTGTAGGAATAGTTCACCCAGTCTCTGGTGGGGTAGGTGAAGTCATCAAGGATCAGGGTGCTAGGGGGTACCTTGATGGAGTCAAGTAGTTCCAGGTAGGAGGAGTGGGTGTCCAGAGTCATGGGGGGGGTCTACAGCTGGCTATAACTTGGAAGGGTGTCTTACCAACTGTCAGTTGCACCTGGAGTAGTTCTAGTGCATCATGCTGGCAAACCCATCTGGAGGTGTGCTTGTCTTTAATGAAGATAGAGACTCTATCACCCTTAGTCTTTCCAATCTCATTTTGGGGTTGGAATGTATGGAATGAGGTATAGCTGGCAAGCAGGGGTGCTCTCCGCAGCATTGAACCAAGTTTCTGTGACTGCATAGATGTCGGCATCTTTCAGTGCAAGGAAAGCCTTCAGTGAGAGCATTTTCAGGTTAAGGCTCCTAGTTTTAAGCAGCATGACATTCAATTTGCTTTTTGACAGATCTTTTATGTTGGAAGATTTGTCTTTGGGACATTGCCTAAAAAGGTACAATGGGGAGACAAAAGTCTTGCCCAGAATCCGTAATCCCAGGGGTGACAAGTGGAGGCCATCTCTGGCAAAGCATCGAGGCCTGTCAAACATGTTATATCAGGCAGAGAGATACTGGATCCCCTTGGAATGACACCAGAAACTAAGCCAATTGTTGAAGTCAATTATTTTTTGTTGGTATTGTGGTATCATTCTTGGTGAAGGTAGGATGCTGCTTAGGGCTAGAGTCATACCTGCCTGGGACACATACTCTGAGAGCTCAATCATGTCTCTCTTCATATAGTCCAGGGAGGTACATCTCAAGTCATTCACACCAACATGGACAATAAGAGAGTCATACTTGTACCTGTTGTAGAGAGACTTAAGTGCATGTGTGATATGATAGATTCTGGCACCTGACAGACAACTGACTGTGACCTTCTCCTTGTCGAGCTTGGTGAGGTGGACATCAGTGTGTCTTACAAATGAGTCGCCAATAACTAGTATGTTTGGTTTATTGTTATGTCTTATGGGCTGTTGGTTTATTGTTATGCCTTATGGGCTGTGTTTGTGAGACACTGGTGTGCTGTCTGCTGTGTGGGATGTGTTTGGTGTTGTGTGTGGAATGTTTGTGAGTGTGTTTTGGAGGTCTCTGCTCTTTAGGTAAGTTTTTATTGAGGATCTCTGCATAGGTGAGTGTGTGTTGTGCTTGGCTATGTGATGTTCATGGTGTGGTGTTTGTGCTGGCAATCTCCTCTTTGTCAGCAGTACTGACTGTGGTGCAAGAGAGCATGGATTCCAGGTTACCGATGTACATTTCTTGCAAGTAGAAGAATTAAGTACTAGGAGAAGAGGGAGGTCAGTGAACATGAGGCAGTTGCTACACTGTATCAGTATGTCCATGTCGACCAGGCTGGCAGGAGAAACTGATGGGAATTGTCTAGACATAGTGTTCTGAAAACCTGGGTGGACTTATGGAGAGAGGGTTTTGATGAGGGTTTGTCCACAAGAGTGTAGACCACAAAAACATTTTTAAGTGTAAAATAACTGGCCTGAAGCCCAAGTGCTAAAACAAAACTAAGAGGCGTAGAATAACAGACACATTTAATCAGGCTACTAACAAGCAGTAATAAATGCTGCAGAATAAAGGTACTATAACAAAAGGATATACTGCCAGCCCAACTATCTGGAATAGAGTCATAGATTAGTACTAGGCTAACTACCCTTGTGGGCCATTTTAAGCCTAGCCAATTAGTATGTGTTCCACATTTTGCCCATTTGTTCCACATTACAAAGGCGAGCGTTCCTCATTTTGGCGATGGAAGGTTGAGAGCTATGAATGTGAAAATCAAACCATGCATCTTGTGTCTGTAAGGTAAACACTTTAACCATTATGCCAATGGTTTGTAAATAATTACATGTCATTTTTGAATATTAACATGATTTATATAGAAGTGTAACAAAAGGGAGATACTAACAGCACAGCTGTGTGGAATTTGTAAATGGTTGTCATTTGTAAATATCAACATGATTCATATGCTTGTGTTACAGATATATTAGAACATTATGTCATATTGTACAGACGTGCTGAAGAGATATTTTGTAAAGTACTGAGCAGAAATGTATATGCACTATTGTAACTGTTTAGATGCATATATTTTAACAGGGGAGACTGAAACACAGGACATTAACTTGCAAATCTTCAGAAGGATAGTTGATATTAAGTTAATTTATGGCTGGGCCATAAACAAAAGAGCTGTTATCTTTCAGCTTCAGTGCAACAGGAGACATAATGTCTAGAACTAGAAGCTTTTTGTGTTGTCTTTAAATATGGAGGAATGTAAATTATTTTATGACTTCCATCATTTGCCAAAATATCTGAGGTCTGTGTATTTTCACAGGTAGATGCTAAATGCTACCAGCTGCAGTGGGGGGGGGGGGTCACCTGGGATAGTCAGATGACAAGAAGTGATAGCATGCTGCAAGCTACACCAGCAATAATATTTGAAATATTAATTTAAGAACTCACTGAGAGAGAAACTGGGGATTTTGTATTTTGTCTTTGACCTGACAAGAACATCCACTCAAAGTATCTGCCTGCGTGTTGCTCTGTAAGTAAGTTAACTAGGGTACAGTAAGTTCACTTAGATACAGTCAGGAATATAGTCAAATATAGCTTAGATGTTTTCTTTATTTATTTGAGACTATCCTGCAATGTTGTTTTAATTATTTCCTGTAATTTTGAGCTCTGAAGTAACTGTGATTATTTACTGAGTATTTTCTTGTTCTTTTATTATTTGTTGTTAAATATATTTAAACCTTTCATTGTGGCTGATATTTGTGAGACATATTTAAGTTCTGAGAGTAACTGCATATTTATTCTGTGACACTGTGAGCCACTCCTAATAGCCTTGCTCTTGGTCAAACTACCATTTGGATTAATAGTAACATTACACATTAAGATTGGGCACCCTTTGTTAAGGGCCTTAAAGTGGCTGATAAACAGTTGACTGGTGGCAGTAATAACTACCTTATAGTCTGGACAAAAGGGGCATAGCTAGTAAACCTGTGTCAACTTTCCCAGGTGTGTGTCTGTGTGTGGGGACACAAAGCACTGGTTGGACAGAGAGAGTGCCGGAGGTCTTAGCTTGGCCACTCAGCTGAGATCTCAACTCTATAGCTGTGCCAGTGGGGAGTCTTATTGGGGATCTGGAGAAAGAGGGAGAAACCAGCCCCAGACTGACTGTGGTCTCTGTGTGCTCTTAACGGAAATTGCACTTTACTGTGTGTGTACTTGTCATCCTCCCAATGTACATCCTGAGCTGGTGCTAGTAGTGAGGATTGAGGCTCCTTGATTACTGGCCCAGTGGTGGGATGTCACAGGTACTTGAACACTTAACAGCAAGCAGCAAATCAAAATAAGGTAATAAAGCAGAAAGAACATAATTACAGTAAAAACAGCTGAATAAAGTGTAATTTTTTTAAGTGGAGAGGGAATAAACAGAAGATAATTCAAGATTAAGAAACTAAGGGATTGACCTTCCCAAATCCTCTCTCTGTACACAGTAGAATGAGCTGATGAGTTGGGACTGGGAGGAGTGGCCAAAATCAAAGAAGCAAGGGGGTAGTCCTTCCCATATGATCTCAATGTACTCAGTAGAGTAAGCCATTAAGATGGGACTGAAAGCAGTGTCCAAAATCAAATTTACACCAGGAGTGGGCAATTTCAAGGCCACCAGATTTAAGAATACAACAACACATGGGTGGGAGGCTGGGAAAAACAAAATGCAGACAGAAACCAGCAATATTCAGTCAAGCAAAATAAATAAATGCAGTAGAGTTTTGTTAACAAAATGCAGACCAACAATATCCAATCAAGCAAATAAATAAATGCAGTACAGTTTTGTTAGCTATCACTGAAACAGAGCAAGTGCAAAAAAGTGTCATACTTCTCAGTGACCATGCAGAGTTAATAACTGTCACTGCTTATATACTATATCTTGTTGGGCTTAATCTATTGATTGGGCTACTAGAGGTCTTATAGGTCTGCAGTTATTTTACTGGGCATTCTAATTCTAAATTGGCTTCAAAGTGGCAATCCCCATACCCCACCACTTTTCTGCTCTTAGAAAGAGCTCTAACAGCACTTTACTCATTCTAATATGATCACACCACACCCCTCATCGTTGGTCTGAGTGGTAACAAACTCTCCTAACAAACACATTAGCTCACAAGCTCTTGGTAATAATTTGTCAAGGCCTAGTTATTTTTGGTAGCCTTTTAAAAGACATATCTCCCCCTCAGTAACAGTATTTTATCACACTACCCCCAACTTCAGAACCTCTATTAATGCAAGAGCTACTTCAGCTACATTGTACCTCACTTTTTTCCTTTTATTGTTCATTAACATGCTCTTAATGTCTTAATTAAAACACTTTGTTGATACAAGATCAAAATCAATTTAAAAACAAGTCAGATAAAGCAGATATTCATATAAAATATGACCAAAACACAAACAAACTCAGCAATGTACCAATAAAAACTTTAATATACAAATAGCAAACATCAAAGCTTTCAGGCACTGAAGAAGGGTTTGAAGCCCGAAAGCTTTGCTGTTTGCTGTTTGTATATTAAAGTTTTTATTGGTATGTTGCTGAGTTTGTTTTTGCTTTGATACAAGATAAAATCATCCATATTATCAGGAGAAAGCAGAGAGGCAATAAAGCTCCCTGGACTGCAAGTGACATCAAGACTCTTATGAAGTGTAAGGAGTAACATGGAAAAACTAAGGCTCTATAACAGTTATAATGATTTTCTTAAGTTATTTGTTTGTTTGTCTTTGTTGACCAGAAAAGTCTGACTGGCCAAGCCCATTTTCATCAGAGGCTCAGGGAAAAAAGCTCCAAAGATACTTGTGACAAAAAAGATTTTTATAAAGATACATTACATAGATAGTTTTTAAAGTATCTAGATACAAGCAAATAATTCTTCTTTACTGATGCTATATAAAAATAAAAGAGTATTTCTTCTGTGGTGACATTATATATGATATTAATTTCCAAGTATGAAACATTTAGAATACAAACAGTTCATGTGCAATATATTTAAAGAGTTGACATTACATATGACTTATAAGACATATGTAAGGTTGGTTACCATATAAATGTTAAGAATCAATAAATTTGAAGTAAGGCATGTGAAACAGCAATCAGTAGGTAGGCTATAGCTAAAGCTAGAAGTGGGAGAGAGGCATTGGATAGCTGATGAGCCAAGGGCAGTGGGGTAAGAATACTGGAGTACATCATGACAAAGAACCTAGTTATAAGAAAGTAAAGAAGAGTATTTGAATGAGATGGATAAAGGAGAAAGGTCAGAAATAAATTGAAATGTAAATCATGGACTGAGATAAGAAGTTAAATGAGAAGTAGAGGTAGAAAGGTTTGTTGTGTAGAAGGGGCAGAGGTTATAAAAGGATTGAGCTGACAAAGGAAAATGGAGTTACCTGGAAGAGGAGTTTCAGCCTAGCCATGTATGGTTTAAGTATTGTTCTATTAAGGGCTTGTAGGCAGAAAGCTTTGCAGTCTGTTTTAGATATGTTGGGATGGTGTTCCAGAGTTAGAATTGTAATATGAGTATAGTGAGTTACTTGCTGAGTTATTAGACTTTGTTGGGTTTACTAAGTGTTCATTAGTTGAGTGAATGTAACTACATAGAGAGTAGTGCTGTATGGTACCCTTTAGTGCTGGAGAGTAGTGCTGTAGGGTACCCTTTAGTGCTGGATGCTGTAGGGTACCCTTTAGTGCTGGAGAATTGTGCTGTAGGGTACCCTCTAGTGCTGGAGAGTAGTGCTGTAGGGTACCCTTTAGTGCTGGAGAATAGTGCTGTAGGTTACCCTTTAGTGCTGGAGAGTAGTGCTGGAGGGTACCATTTAGTGCTGGAGGGTACTGTTGTAGGGTACCCTTTAGTGCTGGAGAGTAGTGCTGGAGGGTACCCTTTAGTGCTGGAGAGTAGTACTGTAAGGTACCCTTTAGTGCTGGAGAATAGTGCTGTAGGGTACCCTTTAGTGCTGGAGAGTAGTGCTGGAGGGTACCCTTTAGTGCTGGGAAATACTGCTGTAGGGTACCCTTTAGTGCTGGAGAGTAGTGCTGTAGGGTACCCTTTAGTGCTGGAGAATAGTGCTGTAGAGTACCCTTTAGTGCTGGAGAGTAGTGCTGGAGGGTACCCTTTAGTGCTGGAGAGTAGTGCTGGAGGGCACCCTTTAGTGCTGGAGTAGTGCTGGAGGGTACCCTTTAGTGCTGGAGAGTAGTGCTAGAGGGTACCCTTTAGTGCTGGAGAGTAGTGCTGGAGGGTACCCTTTAGTGCTGGAGAGTAGTGCTGTAGGGTACCCTTTAGTGCTGGAGAGTAGTACTGTAGGGTACCCTTTAGTGCTGGAGAGTAGTGCTGGAAGGTACCCTTTAGTGCTGGAGAGTAGTGCTGGAGGGTACCCTTTATTGCTGGAGAGTAGTACTGTAGGGTACCCTTTAGTGCTGGGAAATAGTGCTGTAGGCTACCCTTTAGTGCTGGAGAGTAGTGCTGTAGGGTACCCTTTAGTGCTGGGAAATAGTGCTGTAGGGTACCCTTTAGTGCTGGAGAGTAGTGCTGTAGGGTACCCTTTAGTGCTGGAGAGTAGTGCTGTAGGGTACCCTTTAGTGCTGGAGAGTAGTGCTGGAGGGTACCCTTTAGTGCTGGAGAGTAGTGCTGGAGGATACCCTTTAGTGCTGGAGAGTAGTGCTGGAGGGTACCCTTTAGTGCTGGAGAGTAGTGCTGGAGGGTACCCTTTAGTGCTGGAGAGTAGTGCTGTAGGGTACCCTTTAGTGCTGGGAAATAGTGCTATAGGGTACCCTTTAGTGCTGGAGAGTAGTGCTGTAGGGTACCCTTTAGTGCTGGAGAACAGTGCTGTAGGGTACCCTTTAGTGCTGGAGAGTAGTGCTGGAGGGTACCCTTTAGTGCTGGAGAGTAGTGCTGGGGGGTACCCTTTAGTGCTGGAGAGTAGTGCTGGAGGGTATCCTTTAGTGCTGGAGAGTAGTGCTGCAGGGTACCCTTTAGTGCTGGAGAGTAGTGCTGGAGAGTACCCTTTAGTGCTGGTGAGTAGTGCTGTAGGGTACCCTTTAGTGCTGGAGAGTAGTACTGTAGGGTACCCTTTAGTGCTGGAGAGTAGTGCTGGAGGGTACCCTTTAGTGCTGGAGAGTAGTGCTGGAGGGTACCCTTTAGTGCTGGAGAGTAGTACTGGAGGGTACCATTTAGTGCTGGAGAGTAGTGCTGGAGGATACCCTTTAGTGCTGGAGAGTAGTGCTGTAGGGTACCCTTTAGTGCTGGAGAGTAGTACTGTAGGGTACCCTTTAGTGCTGGAGAGTAGCGCTGGAGGGTACCCTTTAGTGCTGGAGAGTAGTGCTGGAGGGTACCCTTTAGTGCTGGAGAGTAGTGCTGGAGGGTACCCTTTAGTGCTGGGAAATAGTGCTGTAGGGTACCCTTTAGTGCTGGAAAGTAGTGCTGTAGGGTACCCTTTAGTGCTGGAGAATAGTGCTGTAGGGTACCCTTTAGTGCTGGAGAGTAGTGTTGGAGGGTACCCTTTAGTGCTGGAGAGTAGTGCTGGAGGGCACCCTTTAGTGCTGGAGAGTAGTGCTGGAGGGTACCCTTTAGTGCTGGAGAGTAGTGCTGGAGAGTACCCTTTAGTGCTGGAGAGTAGTGCTGTAGGGTACCCTTTAGTGCTGGAGAGTAGTACTGTAGGGTACCCTTTGGTGCTGGAGAGTAGTGCTGGAGGGTACCCTTTAGTGCTGGAGAGTAGTGCTGGAGGGTACCGTTTAGTGCTGGAGAGTAGTGCTGTAGGGTACCCTTTAGTGCTGGAGAATGGTGCTGTAGGGTACCCTTTAGTGCTGGAAAGTAGTGCTGTAGGGTACCCTTTAGTACTGGAAAATAGTGCTGTAGGGTACCCTTTAGTGCTGGAGAGTAGTGCTGTAGGGTACCCTTTAGTGCTGGAGAATAGTGCTGTAGGGTACCCTTTAGTGCTGGAGGGTTCCCTTTAGTGCTGGAGAGTAGTGCTGGAGGGTACCCTTTAGTGCTGGAGAGTAGTGCTGGAGGGTACCCTTTAGTGCTGGAGAGTAGTGCTGGAGGGTACCGTTTAGTGCTGGAGAGTAGTGCTGTAGGGTACCCTTTAGTGCTGGAGAATGGTGCTGTAGGGTACCCTTTAGTGCTGGAAAGTAGTGCTGTAGGGTACCCTTTAGTACTGGAAAATAGTGCTGTAGGGTACCCTTTAGTGCTGGAGAGTAGTGCTGGAGGGTACCCTTTAGTGCTGGAGAATAGTGCTGTAGGGTACCCTTTAGTGCTGGAGGGTTCCCTTTAGTGCTGGAGAGTAGTGCTGGAGGGTACCCTTTAGTGCTGGAGAGTAGTGCTGGAGGGTACCCTTTAGTGCTGGAGAGTAGTGCCTGAGGGTACCGTTTAGTGCTGGAGAGTAGTGCTGTAGGGTACCCTTTAGTGCTGGAGAATGGTGCTGTAGGGTACCCTTTAGTGCTGGAAAGTAGTGCTGTAGGGTACCCTTTAGTACTGGAAAATAGTGCTGTAGGGTACCCTTTAGTGCTGGAGAGTAGTGCTGGAGGGTACCGTTTAGTGCTGGAGAGTACTGCTTAGGGTACCCTTTAGTGCTGGAGAATCGTGCTGTAGGGTACCCTTTAGTGCTGGAAAGTAGTGCTGTAGGGTACCCTTTAGTACTGGAAAATAGTGCTGTTGGGTACCCTTTAGTGCTGGAGAGTAGTGCTGTAGGGTACCCTTTAGTTCTGGAGAATAGTGCTGTAGGGTACCCTTTAGTGCTGGAGGGTACCCTTTAGTGCTGGAGAGTAGTGCTGGAGGGTACCCTTTAGTGCTGTAGAGTAGTGTTCTAGGGTACTCTTTAGTGCTGGAGAGTAGTGCTGTAGGGTGCCCTTTAGTGCTGGAGAGTAGTGCTGTAGGGTACCCTTTAGAGCTGGACATTCTTCTGGTGCAATTATCAGATTGTCTGCAGTAATAACTTGTGAGAATGATAAATAGTTGAGTAGCTTGGGACAGTTTACTTGTTTCAGGGTTCTACAAGGATGAGTTCTCCACATAAGTGGACAGCAAATTTGTCTACATTATTTGTAACAGGTGGTGAGTTTAGCTTTAAGAGTTATGATATTTTACATTACACTTTATTGAGAAGTAGTGTACACTGTTTAAAAATAAGACACATCTCTCTCTCTCTCCCCTCTCTCTCCCCTCTCTCTCTCTCTCTCTCTATATATATATATATATATGTATACACATACACACACATACACACACACACACACACACACACACACACACACACACACACACACACACGTGCATGCACACAATTAGCAGTGTAACAACTATTACAATGAAACTGCATCATAAAGCAAGATACAGCAGTATTTAAAATGTCTGTGGAGACCAAAACGTAATAGTGATTCCTGAACTAAAAAAAAAGATTTAACACAGGCTGTTAACAGCATAACAGTACAACTGCATGTTAATAATTCCTATTCTAAGATTATTCAAGTTAGGTAAGGGAGAGGGACATCCAGACTGGAATGTATAATATTTTGCATTGTAGTTTTACACTGTTTACACTGAAGCAGTCAGAATAACCAGCTTCAATAATACTCATAATTTTGATCCATTATATGTTACTATGTTTTGAATCTGAGTTACAAGAATCATTATCATGCTTTATCCCATGCATGGGTCCCCTCAAATTATCTATGGTATGATCCCAATTATTCTCATTAGGGGTAATATATAATTACTGAATGTGAGATGGATAAGGCCAATCTGTAACCAAATGGGATAGGTTATTTCGGGTCTATATCACTTAAGCAAAAACCCCTTTCTTCAAACCTGTTTGTCGAACCCTAACTGCCGAAAGCTGCTCCGTCAAATGGCCATTTTAGTGAAGTTTTTCCTACATGGAAAAAAATGCTTGGCCATCTTAACAAATGCCAAAAAAGTCACAAAATTTAAAACCTGGCAAGGTGGGGGGCTGTGCCCCCCACACACCCCCCAACCAAATTAACCACCTCTGAGTTCGCACTACAGTGGGGAAAAGGGCAAATTCCTGATGATGGCCAAGTCTGACTAAAGCATTTTGTGTGGTTAAGTGACTTGCACATCCATATATTTTCCAAATGGAAACTGTGAATCACCTAACATTTGATAGAATGCTACTCACTGAAGATGATGTCCACATCTACATCTAGACTTCTGTGTGCCTTGATGGTATGTGAGTGCAGTATATCCTACTCAGATCTTCTTGTAGGTTTGCAGTGGTGTCTAGGCTATGCATTATGTTTTGACATTTAAGGACATGTGGGAGAACATATTGTGCTGTTTGAAATATTGCAACATGACACCAGGAGGGTGCTCAGAATCCTAAATGCAATTGCCTGGGATAAACAATTATGTCCTTTGGGACCTCTAGAAGTCCTTTGTAGCTCTGTTTAACTTGATCTACAGAGGTATGGACCATCTGTGGGTCACTGTATGAGGTCATGTTCTGTCCAGTATAACTGACACATGGTAGCTAGGATGTCCTTGCCAACCCTGCAGTCTCCCAGGATTTTCTGTCAGCTAGGTCTGATTAGATAACTCGGGATTGAATAGTGAGGTGAAAACATCCATGTTACATTGGCTGGCTTTCTTGATGCTAGACATTTACTTTGATGCTTTAATGCAGATGTCTGTTACTGCTGCCAGGTTAGGTATCACATAACAGTCTTCTCATTTACATAATGGTAGGCATATTTAACACGCTCTCACTTTCCATGCCTAATGCTAAGTTTTCCCAGATTTGATTAATACGTGACTCATTGATTAGATGTACATAGTGCAGGGATATTCCATCTAACACCAGGCATTTATGAATCCCACTCATGCAGACAAACAGGAGGCATGAGAGATGCTTGTAAGTACTTCAGATAAATCCAAAATTACAAGTAGGCACCATCATTCCTAAAAGATAGAGAACAAATGTACAAATACAGTGATGTGAAAGAGGATGGTTTAGCAAAGATAAAAGGGAATATTTTTTCAGAGAAAGTGATGTAGATGATTGACAGAGTCTTACTGAAGTGGAAATGTGGTCAAAACTTGTTGATATCAAAAGTACACTGACAAACACGGGCAACTCTTGTGACAGAAGCAGGATTTGCAGCATATTCAGCAGGTGAGTATACTGTTTTTGCTAGATGGGCAAAAGGGTGTTTAACTCTCATCAAGTCCGTGTTTATGTGTTCTACCATAACATGTGAATTTTCTACTTAATAAACTTCTGATTTTATTTTTTTTTATATATTTTTGATCTGCTACTTATTAGTAAATCAGACAACATAACCTAGTATCAAGGAAATGTAGCTTTCGAGCCTTATAGGCAGTGTACGCTTTACAAATTATGTATTTAATGTAAGATCCATGTCAAAGAACTCTTTGCATTCTTATTTAAAATAAGAAAGCAGGATCCAAGCTGGTATTGTTTGTTTAAACTATGGCAGTAAACAAAAGAGATGAGTGCTTTCACCCTTGTCAGAGATTCATCAGCTCTAAGTTACACAAGAAAGTAACAAGTAATTTTTCTATTTTCCATATTAAAAAGCTATGCAAATTGTGATGACGGCATTAATCCAAGAGCATTTAATTAGATCACATTCAATGACAGTGATTCAAACAGTGGTACAAACATAATTTGTATTTTAGTGTGATTGGTGCTGTTTGACTGCGGGGGTGGTGCTGCGGTAGCATTGTCGCCTCACAGTAATACGTTGTCCTGTTCGATTCTCAGCTAGAGCGTCTTCTGTGTGGAGGCATGCGTGAATGGGCGTACCTTCGTTGAAGGTTGTGCGTCAGGGCCGGCAACTCAGCACGTAAAATCTACTGCCAATCATTAGCGGACCGGAGTTCCGCTGTGGCGACCCCTAACCAGGAAAAGCCGAAAGACACAACAACAACAACAAGTGTGATTGGTGCTGCTTGCTCCTTATCTAAGTAAGTACAAAGTCATTGTGATTCTAGCTGTCAATCGGTGCACTTACATGTCAAAAAACTAGTCATATCCCATCTAATCCTGCATTTTTGTTATATTGTTATAGTATATAATAAAAGAAATGGTAGTAAGACTAAACTCATTGTGAAAGTCTGTGATGGGAGAGGGAAGGTACGGAGTGGTTATCAGAACCCGAAAAAGAACTCTGTTGCTAAGGGCAGAGGTGTAATTAGGACTTTAGCAAATCCATGTGAGTTGTAAAAGTATTTGAGAAAAGAGATGAGAACAAGTTGCCCTCAGGGTTAGTATTAAGACAAGCTAAAAGAAAAAAACACAAGTGTGAAGATGTGTGTGTGTGTGTGTGTGTGTGTGTGTGTGTGTGTGTGTGTGTGTGTGTGTGTGTGTGTGTGTGTGTGTGTGTCTGTGTGTATGAAAATAGGGAAGGAGAAAGGGAAATGGTGAAAGATGGGCTACACGTAAAGAATAGTTTTGCCAATACAAACAATGTGGAATCTGTATATGTATACACTCACACACACACACACGCACACAATATATATATATATATATATATATATATATATATATATATATATATATATATATATATATATATATATATATATATATATATATATATATATATATGTGTGTGTGTGTGTGTGTGCACATACATATACATATACGTACATGCTCATACATACACACACACACACACACACACACACACACACACACAAATGCACACACATGTATATGTACAGACATAGACACATGCATGCATACACACACACAAATACATACATATACACATAATACATAAATATCTACATAAAAAGGGTTGAATGTCAAATTAATACATATAAGTAGTAGTGCTAAGTAAATTCATGTCCCCTAACTTGTCCTCTCCAAAAAAATTATTACTTTAAAGTGGTTTTGCACATTTCTGTTAATGAAGTAAAGAGCTTTGTCAGATCTCAGTATGACAGCATGTATTAATGTGGCAGTTTATACTTCTGATCAGACACATCAAAATGTGAACAGTTCAAGTTGACATTAAATTAATCCTCAGATATAAGTAAAAGAGCAATAATGGAAGTAAAAATAAAAAATTCAAAAGTCTAACCTAAATTAAATATGAATGAAAATAAACAATTAAACATCTAGTCTTCTTCTTTCGACTTTTCCCAGTTAGTACTAATGTTAAAAATGAAAATTAAACTCCTGCATAAACATGAAATACTACAGTTATAGTTAACAAAAAAGAAAGCTAGTGTTGTGTTTTATTAAAACTTACTATGGTTCAGTTTCTTTAAGCTGAGAAGGCTCTTAATGGAAAATTTACGATTGAGTCCAGACTTCAATAAACGTTAAGTCAAATCTGCCATTAAAGTTCTTTTTTCCTCAAGCTTTGCATTCAGATTGTCTTAAAATGGGCCCAGACTGAGTCTCTCAATGACATGTAAAACAGCTTCTTATAGTTCCTGTAAACTTGCACATATCGAGAAAGCAGATTGTTGAAGTCCTTGAGAATAATGTCTGAAAGGTGTTTGGTCACTCTTATTTTCAGAGTGTTAATTGTTTTTCCAGTGCAGAATGTTTTGTATTTTGTGCATTTTGCCTGATATATCACAAAGTTACTGTTGCAGTTATATGTCTCAGTGGAGACATATTTCTTTTTTGAGTTTGGACAAACAAAATAGTTATTTGGGCTCATAAATACAGCCTGGGGGGTTGCAGGGAAAGTTTCCTAACTGTAATTCTGTGGAATTTCTTTTTCAATTTCTTCTGAGCTTCTAATATTTCTTCCTTTTTGATAAATGAAGCATGGCTGAGGGTCCAGAATCTGAATGACATATTGGTTTCCCCTTGTTATACACCAGTTTGTGACCGTTTTTCTTTTTATTGCATGTGAATCCTTGGAACAAGTTGGGATCTTACTTTTCATGCTTGCCATTTCCTCCATTGATACTTAGTTGCATAGCTTGTGACAGTTTCCTTTCAACAGAGCTGGATCGTTATTTTGTTTGAGGAGTTTAATGGGTCCCAGTATGTTAGCCACCAAATTCTCATTGTATCTTTTTTCCAGAAAATATTGCTGCAGATGATCTATACTGGTGAGAAATCGGTCCATCGCACCAGAAACTCTGGCTATTCTAATTTCCTGTGATTTGATGACATTTTACTTAATAATTTTGGGGTGCATTCTGCTAGCATGTAGAAGTAGATTCAGAAGTGTTTTCTGTAAAGGTCATTCTTGAGCTAATTCTTATTTCTGCTCTTATAAATGACATTGACAGTAAAACGATAGTAACAATCTATGTACTGATAGAATTCTGAGGAAAAGATGTTGTTCACTTCCCATCTGGCCAATATTGGCTAGGCTGAAGGGCCATAGCAGCTCCCATAGCTATCCTCCTTGCTTGTTTGCACCATTTTTGATTGAAGTGAAAGTAGTTGTTGGTGAGAATGATGTTCAGTGTATTCCCAATAGCTTTAATTTCTCTATGGTTGGTGGTGGTCCTTGAGCCCACATACACTTTTACAGCATCAGTGCAGTAGTTATGGGGAAGAACAGCATATAAGACTTCCACATCAGTTGTGCCTAGTATCATCTTTGGTAGTATTTTTATTTCTTTGTTTTTTTTCAAGAAATCGAGTGAGTCCAAAATGAAGAAGGGATCACTCCTAGTTGTTGTTGTTGGTGTTGTATCTTTCGGCTTTTCTCGGTTAGGGGTCGCCACAGCGGAACTCTGGTCCGCTACTTTTTTTAATTTTAAATTACATATAAATGGATAAAGGCTCAGTAGCTGAACCATCTCCTGCTACCACTGGGTGATAAAGAGGGTTATCCACATTTTTCTGAGGTTTTGGGCTAACAAATAATTGGGTATGCTAGGGTGAGGGACTGTCAGACAGCTGAACAAATCATTGTCAGGAAGTCCTTCTGACTTAAGCATAGCCAATATGATGTCAATGAGCTTATAAGCTCTTGTGGCTTTCTCAGTATCCACTCTGTTGTAGAAATTCTGATTTCATAGCATCTCTCTCATTGTATTATTATATATCTCAGCATCTGTGATGAAGATGTCACCCCTTCCCCCATTGTCTACTTTCATAATCCTTCTTGTCTTCACTGACTTGTTTTAGAGCAGACAGTTCTTCTTGTGTGAGGTTATACAATTTCCTCTTGCAAGGTTTAGCTAGAATTCTGTGTATATCATATTCACATTTCTCTTCATATCCCCAGATAGTAGGGTGAAGTGGGGTCAAAAGGTGCTAGGTTTCTTCCATTTGTTCGTGTCGTTCATTGCCTGTTGTCCTGTTCCTAGATCATTGCCTTCTCCAAGTTGTCGGTTTCTCTCATTAATTTTTTTTAAAGATTCAGTTTTCTACAAAACAGCTTAAGGTCAATGACTGTAGTGACAAGGTTAATGATCTGAATGCAAAGCTTGATAAAAAAAGAACTTGACACAGATTCACCTTAAAGCTTATTGGAAGCCCATACTCAGTTGGACAAGCTCCATTAAGAGCATTCTCATGCTAAGGAAACTGGGTCTTAGTAATTTTTACTAAAACACAACACTAGCGGGTTTTTTCATGTCTATGCATGAGTTTAATTTTCATTTTTAACTTTCGTTCTAGATGCTTAATTATATATTTTTGTCATTCATATGTAATTTAGGTTAGACTTTTGATTTTTTTAATTTTACTTCCATTGTAACTCTTTTACTTATATTTTCTTCTGGCTTTTCCCGGTTAGGGGTCGCTACAGCAGATCACCTGTCTGCTCATGATTAGCAGTGGAGATATACAGTGTCGAGTTGCCAGCCCAGCGCCCAACCTTCCACAGAAAGCAGTGTAAACCCTGGCTCTAGATGATTGTTACTGTGAAGTGACACCATGACCCCATGTACAAAAATGGGAAAAAGGCATTGTGGGTGGATGGGTAAGAATAAGTTGCAGCACATGAATTTATTTAACACATTCAACCCTTTTTATGTATGTATGAGTGTGTGTGTGTGTGTGTGTGTGTGTGTGTGTGTGTGTGTGTGTGTGTGTGTGTGTGTGTGTGTGTGTGTGTATCTACAGTATACGTGTGTTTATCTCTGTAGATATACATCTGTATCTACATGCATATATCTATCTATCCATATACACACACACACATACACACACACACACACACACATATATATATATATATATATATATATATATATATATATATATATATATATATATATATATCAAAACTAAGAAAATTCCTGGATTTTTTGGGACCAGGGATGGTGTGTAGTCATCGTAGGGGTGGTTCTGATATTCAAGGTAGCTTCTTTCTATTTTCCTGGTGCTGCTCTTATTCAGATGGGAACCTTAACCCTGATTTCTTCTGGTGTGCTGAAAGTTACAGAAGTTATTAAACTTAACATATTGAAGCTGAAGAAATCTCAGGAGCAGTTTGTGTCTTCAAAAATGTTTTACTGATTGTCGCCTCACAGTAAGACGCTGTCCGGTTCGATTCTCAGATAGAGCGTCTTCTGCTTGGAGACATGTGTGAATGGGCATACCTTCGTTGAAGGTTGTGCATCAGGGCTGGTAACTCGGCACGTAAAAATCAACTGCCAATCATTAGTGGACCGGAGTTCCGTTGTGGTGACCCCTAACCGGGAAAAGCCGAAAGACACACACACAGAGACAGATGAGTGCTGCTCCAAATCTAAAGTATAATTAAGGATCCTTTGAGAGCTTTTATTTATTTATTGGTTTATTGATTGATTGATTGATTGATTGATTGCTTGATTGCTTGATTGATTGATATTTGACTACTGGGAAAGTCTGACTGGGTTGGAGCCCATTTTCAGTGGTGGCCTGGACAGGAAAGCTCAAAAGTGTTACAAAACATTTTAAGAACAGTACTTTTTCAGTCTGTAAAACTAATGAAAAAGAAACAACTACAGTTTAAATAATTATAACAAATTAAACATAATATGAAAGCATTGGTTAAGAATGGATACAAGTTATATGACAATGATAATTATAGAAATGTTATCCAGTTTATACAGAAATTAAAGGTAAGTTAGTATAATACAAAACAGGAATTGCAATAAGAAGTGAGAGAAAAGCAGGCTAATGGTACATTTAGAGAGAAAGACAAGGGAGAGAAATTGATAGAAGTAAGGAAGTGAGTGAAAAAGGAAGAGTAAGGAGATGTAAGGCATGAATAGATAGATATTCACATTTAAGAATATAAGTACCCAGTGTTGAGCAAGAACATAGCCAGCTTTTGGCTAAGAAGTCATTCACAATAGATTTGAAGGATGGTGAGAGAGTTCTAGGCCTTAGCAGCATGGTATGAGTACAGACAATGCCCAACAGATTTGATAGGTTTGTAAACATTCAGGAGTTTTTGATCAATGGATTATAATGACTAACTGGGAACATACAGTAGTTATGTTAGGGTTGCCACCTCTCCGGTCTTTTTCCGGACTATCCAGAAATCAAATTAATTCTCCAATAGTCTGGAAAACACTGTACAAATTCCAGTATTTTTTTTTCAAAAAAGGAAACAGACTATCGGAGTTTGCTAAATCGGCTGCTTTACTATGTTTTTTTACAGAAAAGCATATAAATCAGCTGCAAGCATGTATAAGGAATGGAAAAAGAGGGAGTTACCGACCACTGATGTCATAGTGATATCACAAAATGGGTGGAACATGGACAGGAGAGGGGTAGGAATGGGTGGGCTTATGGGTGATGCGAGGAGTGTGGCCTTACTCCACTTTTAGCCACAACAAAAGGTGGCAACCATAAGTTATGTAGAATGTTATTTAGTGCAGGATAAGTAGATGGATTCTGGATAATTTTATAGGTGGTAAGAAGCTGTGTATATGTTAATTGATGGTTTACTTCTAACCAGTTTAAGCTTTTTAGTGCTAAACAATGATGAGTTCTGCAAGGGGTATTTGCTGCAAATTTAGCATCTTTGTTATAGCATTGTTCAAGTTTTGATTTTTGTGATGCCTAAAGGTTAGTAAAGATGGGAAGACCATAAAAAAGTGCGTTGAGGTGATAAGTAGTGCCAAGTAAAGCTTCAAGTTGTGTCAGTGAGAAAGTTTTGGCTCTGTAAAGAATCTGTAGTTTTTATGAGTTTTTCTTATGCAGTATTGTATATGCAGGTCAAATTTAAGATTATTCTCCACTGTCATCCCTAATAATTTGCTATGAGAAGTGACTTAAATGATTGTATTATCAGTAGAGGAAACTAAATTTTGTCTTTCATGGGAGACAGATTTGGGGGGAAAATATTATTTTTTGGGGGGGGGGTCTTAGGGTTGATTATGTCTTGTGAGTTACAAATACATGTTTCAGTTGCTGTTAAAGCTTCCTGAGTAATTTTTTTTGGTTGTGTACCATATTGTCAGATGCACAAATGAGTGTGGAGTCATCTACATACAGTATTAGGGAGGCGTGTTGTGTGGATGTGTGGAGGCTGTTCGTAAGAATGTTAAGGAGTAGGGTCTGAGGATAGAGCCTTGTGGTATACCAGTGTTGACTGGGAGGTATTGAGAGAGGGTGGAGCGCCATTTTACTTACTGATACCTACTGGAGAGGTAGCTTTTGAACCGTAGAAAAGGGGGATGAGAGAGACCTACTGAGGACATTTGAAGTAGAAATTTGCTGTGACAAACTGCGTCAACTGCTTTAGACAAGTCCAGAAATAAGAAGGAGACTAGTTTGCCATTATCTCTAGCTTTATTGACAGTATCTATACAGGTTAGAAGTGCAGTGTTAGTACTATGGGAAGGAAGTAAGCCATGTTGTTTGGGGCACAGGAGTTCTTACTGCAGGAGATTGTTTAGCAACTGTTTTTGAATACATTTTTCAAGTATTTTGGAGAGGGGCGATAAGATGCCTATAGGTTTAAAGTTAATAATGTCTGTTAAATTTCCTCCTTTGTGCAGAGGGATAATGTGTGACTTTTTCCAGAGAGCGGCAATGTGGGATTCCTGGACTGACCTATTCTCAAGGATTGAGACAGGGTAGGCAATGCTACTGGCTGCTATTTTATGGTACTGGCTTGGAAGGTCATAAGCTGAAGTAAAATATGGTTTGAGTTAGTTTAAAAGTAGTTTTATATAAGATGCGGGCACAGGTTTGAAGGTGAAAGTGGATCTGGTGATACATGGCTGCTGTGCAGTGTTAGGATTATGATGTTGGGAAATCCTTGGTTAAAGATGCTACACTATATATGAAATAAGAGTTGAATTGTATTGCTTTTTGATAGATGAGTTATTGGGAGAGGGGTTAGGGTTAAATTTATGGCCTGAATGAAAGATTTCTTTAGTGGCTGCCTAAAATTTTCTAGGGTTGTGTTTACTATTATTCTGAAAGTTATAATATATTTCTTGACTTCATTAATATACTTTTGGGTTCCTATCATGTAGTCGAACTTTTACAAATTCAAACCTCATGTGGTCGAGACCATAAGTTTGAATTTGTAAAAGTTTGAGCATTTCAATAGAAATCTCCATAAGCGGAGATTTCCATTTTGTTCAATGGGGTGCGATCTCAGAGTTGGTATATTTAAGTAGCGGGGGGGTGTGGAGGAAGCAGCCCCCCATGTGGGGGGTGCAGGGAGGCTTGCCCCACTGCTTAAAACAGTTTATTTTGTTTTACTTTGTTTTTTTTTTTGTCCATAGTCGAAGTTTTGTAACTTCGAACATAATGGTTCGAGGTTATAAGACTTCGACTATGTGATATAGACCCTATACATTTTAGTATGATTGCAAAGCATTCTGAAGTTTTCAAGATATTGTGGTGTTTTATATTTTTGACATACTTTCTCTCTATCCTGCATTAGCATTCTACTCTTTTTAGATAGCCAAATTGCATTTTTTGCTTTCAGTCTCCTCCTTATAGGAGGTGCAAGGTCATTTAGAATATTCAGGAAAGTTGTACTGAGTTCATTTACAACATCATCTAACGGGAGGATTTTTACAAAGTTCCAGTTAATAGATGATAGGGTAGTAATGAACATTTCTGGATTAAAGTTGGAATGGTTGCGTGCTGTTTTATAGACATGTTGTTTAAGTGGATGTTTGAGATGTCTGGTTGTATAAATTAGGAGGTGATCAATGAAACAGTCAGACATTGTACCTGAGGTGGTGTATTTGATAGGGTCTGATACTAGGATCTAGTCCAATAGGAAATCTGATGTATTGGTATAATGTGTGAGGCTAAATAAGTTCACGCTATGTGTAGTGGAGTTAGAATTTACATCTAACCAGGTATGTGTAGTGGAGTTAGAATTTACATCTAACCAAATGATATTCATATCACCTAGTAGTATTTTTTCTTGTGGAATTGTTATTGATTTCCAGTGTTGGATATGTTCCAGTACAGCAGGATAAATGTAATGAACAGTAAGTAACACATATTTGTTTATAATTGATTAATTTCAGCAAATTGATAAGGAGCTTTGCTGAACTGAATGTTGGTATTGGTTTGTTGTAAGGGGAAATGTAGTTATTGAGAAATATTAAAGCAATCCCACCACCTTTCCTCTTTATATGGTGACATTATAGCTGGGAAGTATAATTTCAGAGTTGTTTATGCTGTGTTTAACCAAGTTTCAGTTATAAAGAGAATATCAGGCTTATAGGATCATAGGATCATAGGATGTTAATAGGCTATTAGCCCTGAGGCCCTTACAAGCCTAGCCAAGAATTTAGCCCATGTTCCAACAAGTCATCACTTGATGCCCCTGTCCAGCAGAGACACAGGTGGAATCCCAGGGGGTGTATTTTCTGTTCCCCATTCAGTTATCCATGTTGCACTTAAAAAGGGTTAATGAGATACTCTGCTTGACATGGAGAGGGCATCTATTCCACAGAAGGGGAGTCTCTGGGACACAAATCTGTCCTGCCAACAATTTCTATTAATGTCACAGACCAGGTTGAGGTCAAGAGTGCAGGTTACTCGAGTGGAGATTGACTTGCGGATATGCAGCAGTCCCATCAAGGTGGGGTCTGAGATTGCTTTGCATGCCAGACAGAGGTCACCTCTGAGGAGTCTGTATGAGTCTGAGTAGAGGTTCAGGGCTTTTAGCCTATCTGTGTAGGGGAGCTGTTTGAGGCCCTGGATTCTCCTGGTGAGGAACCTCTGTGGTCTCTCCAGCTGTTGCATGTGTTTTGTGAGGTACATGTTGAAAGGGGCATTGTACTCAATAATGGATCCTATAAGGGAAGAATACAGGGATGTTATGACCTCCTTGTCCCTGGATGAGATACCCTTACTAATGAGGTGGACCATGTAGAAAGCTTTCCATACAGTGGAGGCAATATGGTGGTCAAAAGTCAGTTTTCTATCAACCTGGTTGCCCAAGTCCCTCACAACTGATTGAGTGTTATTAATGTGATAATTTTTGAGGATGTCACTCTCCCCAAAGGGGATGATGATGCATTTTTTGGCATTCAGTTTGAAGCCATGTTTCTGGCACCAGTCATTTGTTTAGTTGAGACCCTCTTGGAGGATTTCGATATCACTAGAAGAATTGATGACAGTGCCTGGCTTGCAGTCATCTGCAAACTTGGTCAGCCATAGCCCGCTGATTTTGGCCTGCACTTCAGAAAAGTGTAACCCAAACAACAGAGGCACCCAAGACTGACAGGGTCATTACAGGTCTACTGCCTGAGGTGGCTTCCCTATTTTGACTAGGTGGGTTCTGTCAGTGAGCCAGTTTGCTAACCATCTGGTAACATGCAGATTGATGCCTAGTTGAGAGAGTTTATCTATTATACCCGAGTGGAGAATAGTATCGAAGGCTTTGGCCAGGTCAAGGTAGACAATGCGCACTGTCTTCCCCTCATCCATGGCTTTGGTGACTGTCTCAAAGAAGTTGACCAATTTTAACAGGCATGACTTCCCCTTGACAAAACCAAAATGTGTGGGATCGAGTGTTTGGAGGTTGCTAATGTCCTCGTTAAAGAGGTCTGTGATAATCTGCTCCATGACCTTGCATATCAGGCTAGTTAGGCTGATAGGTCTATAATTTCCTGGATCGGTGGATGCTCCACCTTTGTGCAAAGGGATGACAGTGGCTGTCCTCCACTTGGCTGGGACAAAGCCAGTGCTTAGGCTTTGGTTGAATAGGGTGCCTAACGGTTCTGCAATTTCCTGCACGAGTTCATGTAGGATGCAAACTGGGATGTTATCGAGTCCCATGAAGGCAGCATTTTTTGACTTTGAGAGGGTTGTAATTACTTGCTCCCTAGAGATAAGGGGAGGGGGTCAGGTGATGTTCTGATTTACTGATGGGGGGGACAGAGGGGTAAAATTTTCACTAAACCTGTCTGCCAGCAGGTTGGCTATATCTACTATGTTTGTGTATGTGGTGTCCTTGAACACCAGTTCTGAGCAGATCTGACTGCTTCATTTGAGGTAGCGGGCATATGTGAAGAAGGCCTTATGATTGTCTTTAGCAGATGTGGCCAATTTGGACTCGAAGTTTGCTTTGGAGGATTTCACTAGTGCTCTTATTTGCTTGTTCAGGCTAAAGAGAGATTGCTTCCAATTAGGCACCTGCTCCTTCTTGGTAATAGACAGCATTTTGTTTTCCTTTTATTATAGTTTATTTATTGTAGATGTCCACCAGACAGGTTTACTCTTCCTTGAGGAGGAGGATTTTGTCCTGTTGGGTATTCCTGATTCCATGCAGCTATATAAATGCTCGTATAGTACTTTGGTGTAGGTTTGGACATATGTGCCAGTTGCTATGTAGGGGGAGGGTGCTATGAAGCTGTTTGTACCTTCCTCAGGAGGTTGTAATCAGCTTTGGAGAATTTTTTTCTTTGTTTGACCGTAGCTAGGGGGGTTGGGGGAGATGGTGACTTTGAAAGTGACCGCTTTGTGGTCGGATCCTACCAGGGAGGATGACACTGTAGGGATGCTGCAATGGTTACTCATGTTGGTTAATACCAAGTACAAGATATTTTTACCTCTTGTGGGGGTGTTGAATAGCTGGTCAAAGGTATTTGCATTGATGAAATCAAGTTATATCTGGGCATTTGTGTTTTGGCATGAGTAGTTCTTCCAATTTATGGTTAGATAGTTAAAGTCGCCCAGGATTAGGGTAGAGGGTTGAATCTTGATAGATTCAAAGAGGTCCAGATAGGTGGAGTGGGCATCTTGAGTCAAAGCTGGGGGCCTGTAGCTAGCTATGATTTGAGTAGGGGTCTTGTCAGTAGTTAACTGCACCTGGAGTGTCTCCTGTGCATCATACTGTTTGACCAGCCTGGAGGTGTGTATGTCTTTTATATATATTGAACTCCACCTCCTTTTGCTTTGTTGCCCGCATTTGGGGTCTGAATGTATGATAGGATGAGTAACGAGGTAAGGCTGGGGTGCTCTCCACAGCTTTGAATCAGGTTTCTGTGACTGCACAAATGTCAGCATCTTCCAGGTTAAGAATGCTTGCAATGAGTGCAGTTTCATGTTTAGACTCCTAGCATTCAGCAGGATGACTTTTAATTTGCATTTTGATGAAATTTTCATGTTAGTAGTTTTGACCTCATGGCATTGCCTAAAAAAGACACTATGGGGGAGGCAAGAGCCTTTGTCAGAAGCCTGAAGCCCAAGGGAGACAGATGTAGGCAATCTCTGGCAAAGCATCGTGGTTTGTCAATCATGTCTTCCCAGGCTGTCAGGTACTGGATCCCCTTAATCCAGCCAAGTAGTTCAAGAATTTTAATTTTTTATGCTTCTGACGTTTATAGCAACAAAAGTTAGACTACCGGGGATGCGCATTGCAGGATCAGTGTAATGTGATGAAGAGAATTGTCTTGATATTCATTGTGATAAGTGGGGCTAGGACTAGGGTGAATGTCGTCTCCTAGAAGGGTGTTAGTATACTGGGGAATTATTGATAATTGTTTCTGGAGAGTATTTTTCCATTTAATATTGTTTTGGTTTGAGTTGAAATGGGGTTAATCAGCCTATAATTGGAGTAAAGATGAGGGGCATCATTAAACAGGTTTAGTGCAAAGTATGAAGAGTGGAGGGAGGAAATATAAATAGGTGGTTGGGACAGAGTTGGAGATATGTTGAGAGCTATTATAGAGTCATGGTAGGATGAGAGATGGCCCAGTAGCAGAAGAATAGCTGATAAGCTGAGGATTAGCATGATTAAGTAAAAGCGTCTGTATGTTACAGTTGAAAGGTAGTGGGGATGTAAGGATCAAGAAGGAAAAAGACGTTTCAGGGCAGAAGGATATTTAGTGGTAGTGGAGTCTGAAAGCTGACAGAGGGTAGGTAGAAAAGAAGTATTTTATATGAAGGAAGAAAGTTAGGTTGTCCTAGTAATTTCTCTGGAATGTAAGGAATAGAGGGGTTTACAGGGCTACAGTATGTGAATGTAATTAAAATAGGAAGAAATAAGTGTTTGGGAAAAGTAGAAAATACAATGTAGAATAGATAGTTGCCGTTAGGAAGGGGTTTGACTATGAATGGAAATAGTGCAAAGCAGTATGGGAGGGAGAAAGGTAGTTGGGAATAGTGCTAAAAGTTTAAATTGAACTAGGGAATCAGGTAAAAAGGTACAGGAGTATTTGTATGGTTGCAGTAAGGTTGTTTGAGAGAGTTACTGAATAGGAATCATGAGCAAAATGTGTATGTAGAAAGTATAATAATAAAATAAAGCATGCATTAGAAATGTGATGTTCCCTAGGCTTGTTTTTCCTTGGGTATGGCCTCCTCTGGGAGGGGGTGGTGTTGAGTTCCTGCCAAGGGACTGGCCATGGAAAGTTCTCCCATCACAAAGCTTAACTGTGTTGTGATTATTAGTCCTTCAGTTTACATGAACAATCTATTACTGTGCAAAGCTTTCAATTATTTCCACATCCAGTCTATTACAGTGAAAAACACTGACCAGCTCATTCTGACCCCCACTGGAGGAAGCAGCATCCTTGACCTGATTATTACTAACATGGGTGACCATTGCTCTACACCAGTAGTCAATCCCTCTCTGGTCAGATCCGACCATAAACTAATCTCCATGGAAATCCACATCTCACCCACACCTCCCGCAAAGGTAACCACCTTGACAAACTTCTCCAAAGCTGACTTTGGGCTCCTAAAAACAGAGGTGGCTAATTTCATGGCACCCATGCCAGTGGAAAATAGCTGCAAGACTAATGAATCATATACCAATGCACTGAACAAACATGTACATAAATGCATGGAACTAGCCATACCCAACAGAACCAAGACACTGTCCTCCAAAAAAGGAAGCCAATCTGGTGGTCCGTTGCCATTAATAAACTCTACAACAGAAGGAAGAAACTGTTGTTTAGAAAAAGGTGAAGTCCTAAGAATGGAAAAACTCCCTTATTAGCCTCAACAAAAAGCTGAGATCCTTCATCAAATTCTCCACAGCCAGCTATGAAGGCAGAATTGTGGCAGACATTAAAAACAATCACAAAGCCTTCTATAGTTATATCAAGAACCTCCATGGCAATACCCAGATTTGCTCTGAGTTACTGCACAATGGTACCTCCTATACTGAGCCAACAGATATTGCCAACAAACTGATTCAGTGCCAGCTTTACCCCCCCAAAGGACCAATCACAAATACTGGAAGAATGCCAGGCACCCAGCATTACTGCAGCACAGGTTAGAGCTGCACTGTCCAAGGCCAAGAATACAGCTTTCATGGGACCCAGTAATATCCCTGGCTGTGTTCTACATTAACTACAAAGCAAACTGGCGCACTGCTACAGTCATCCCTCTCCATAAAGGAGGAGCGACTACAGACTCTGGGAATTATCATCCCATTAGCCTGACAAGTCTGATATGTAAAGCTATGAAGTGCATCATCGTGGACCTGATTAACAAAGATATAAGAAATCTCCAAACTCTAGACACCACACAATTTGGCTTTGTGAAAGGGAGATCATGAATGCTCAACCTGGTTGACGTCTTTGAGTCAGTCACCAGGGCTGTGGATGAAGGTATGGCAGTACATACAGCCTACCTCGATTTGGCCAAGGCCTTAGATACTATTCCTCACTTGGGAATTATTGATAAACTCACTAAACTAGGCATCATAGGGTTGCAAATTGGCTCACAGACAGAACACATATATATAATATGTATGGGTCTACTTCTAAATACTGATTGCTCAAAATCCCGTAGACCACAATCTCAACACTAAAAGATCTTAAATACACAATACCAAAACCCTACAAGCCCGACAGTCATAATACCGAAAGCCTGTAACATCGAAAAAGACTATACTAACATGAGCTCCCGTGAGATTAGGTCCAGCTGTGTATCAAAACGTGCTCTAATCCAGTATAAACACGCTTCCACAAACCAAACAAACAACTCACAAAATAATTACTTGCACAACAACAAAAAGTCCGAAAGTGTATTCATATCATATAATTCACTATGCTCCAATGTACATATAACAAAAAATAAAGTTTGCCAACTGCAGTATCTACATGATTCTAACACACTGTGAAACCTTTCCCTTTCCAGATTACCATAACCTATAGAATGATACAACACCAATATCACATTTTTAATAGGCAAGCAATAGCATGCACAAATTCAACAGGTGAATAATTGTCTTTATTACCTAGGACCCGTTGGAACTGTGCATGCATCAGTATCAGCTTTTTCTTCTTAGGTGAAGGGGGACAACCTGCAGAAAGCCATGCCCGCACTTCCTCCACATGATTCTGCTCCATAGCTAGAGCTGCCATCAACACAGAGAGGTCAGTTGCTTGTGCATCAAGAACACATTTAAGGTGGTGATGCCACACTTCTACTGAGTTCTGGGTGCGTGGTAGAAAAACAATGTTTTGATCCAATATATTCCAGAAAGATATGGGGAACAGTGGAGGAAATCTGGTAAATGTAGTTGTACGTATTGCAAATTTCCACACTCTCCTCAATACATACCAGTCCGAGAAGTATCTAAGTAGCTCTCTGCCTTCATCTGGGAAAGTGTCCTTTAAAGCATGGAATGTAGGCAGTACTTCCTCCTCAGGGAGGAAAGCCAAAGTTACCAAAGACTTTACAGACAGCTGAAACATGTAAGAAGAATTATATAGTGAAGCTAAAATGAGCTGTTGAACCTTCGTCCATACAATTTGCCCGAAATGGAATAAACATCCTTTCGAGGTGGCCCCATTAATGTTTATACTAATGCTTTTGATATCTGCCACCCTGAAATCGCACAGGACAAACTGCAAACTGGTGTGGAAATCATTGACAGAGAGCAGGTAGAAAACACAGTGCTACATCATATTATATGCCCGTAAAGACTTCTTAGACATAAGACAATACAGCAAAGGCACAGGCTTGCTGTAACCCCCATATTTTACCAGCCCGTGTATACTGTAGAGTTGATGGCATAGTACACCCTTGCAAAAGTAGGTACCATCCATTATCCAGATGGTAGCGTGACTCAAATAGTGTAGATGGAGATGGAATTCTAATGTAGCACCCACAATGGAGGAATTCCTATCATCACTGAAGAAATGCATACTAATGGAGAAAAGAACTAAAGAGTTAAGAACTTTTCCTAAGCCATAGGTTCATAGGTTCATAGGTTCATACTAGGCTATCTGCCCAAGGGCATTTATAAGCCTAGCCCATAGTTATGTGGCTTTCGCCACCCCTTTAGTTTGAATAAAAACTATGCCTATCATTTTTCTGTGCCTCTGTCAAGCAGTGACACTGAAGTAATCCCTGGGGTATATCTGCGATCTCCCATCCATTGGTCAAGATTCCTCTTGAACAAGGCCAGCGAGGTGCTCTGCCTCACATGTACCGGGATTTTGTTCCACAGCATAGGGAGTCTCTGGGTGATGAATCTGTCCCTCCAGCACGTTCTATTTATAACCGTGTCAAGGTTTAAGTCTCCGCCCTTGTGGTTCTGAGGGATCTAGATTTTTGAGGTGAAGCATATTCATCAAATCTGGGTTTGACATGGCCTTATATGTCAGGCACAGGTCACCTCTGAGCAAGCGGTATGAGACTGAATAAAGCTGGAGTTCTTTCAGTCGGGCAGCATAAGACATATTTTTGAGACCCTTTATCCTTTTGGTGAGGAACTTTTGGGGCCTTTCAAGCTGCATCAGGTGTCTGGTCAGATACATTCGAACTGGGCATTGTACTCAATCATAGGTCTAATGAGTGATGAGTACAGGGGACGATGACCTCCCTTGATCTAGATGTGAATCCCTTCATGATCAGGTGGGCGATATAGAAGGTTTTCCTAACTACTTTAGCAACATGAGTGTCAAGCGAAGACTACTGTCAACTTGGGTCCCCAGATCCCTGATGACTTTTCTGTGCTCAGTGGATTGTCACCTATATGGTAGCTAGGGGTAACCTTGTTTTTCCGAAGGGTATGACTATGCATTTTTGGCGTTTAACTTCAGGCCATGGCTCTGGCACCAGTTATCCGTTTCTGTGAGGCCCTTCTGGAGGATATCTGTGTCAGATGTGTTTTCGACTATGGCACCCAGTTTGCAGTCATCTGCAAACTTTGTCAGCCATAACCCTCCTGTGTTTGCTTGTACTTCAGAAAAGTAGATGCGAACAAGAGTGGACCCAGGACTGAGCCCTGTGGGACACCACTTGTGACAGGCTTTGAGTCTGACATGGCTCCAGCAACTCTGACCCTGTGGGTTCTGTCGCTTAGCCAGTTTGCAACCCATCTTGTGATGTATGGGTTTACATTCAAGCTGATGAGTTTTCGATGATACCTGAGTGGGGTATTGTGTGAAGGCCTTTGCCAGGTCGAGGTAGGCTGTATGGACTGCCTTTCCCTCATCAATGGCCTTGGTGACTGTCTCGAAAAAGTCAACCAAGTTTAAGAGGCAGGATCTGCCTTTGACAAAGCCAAACTGGGTTGGATCCAAAGTCTGCAAGTTCCCTATGTCTTTATTTATGAGTTCCATTATGATCCTCTCCATGGCTTTGCAGATAAGGCTTGTCAAGCTAATGGGGCGGTAATTTCCAGGGTCTGTGGAGGCACCGCCCTTATGAAGTGGGACCACAGTCGCCATGCGCCACTCCTTGAGTACGTATCCTGAGGTGAGGCTAAGATTAAACAGCTGTCCTAACTGTGGGTTTAATTCCTCGTTGAGTTCATGAAGCACACAGCCGGGGACACCATCCGGTCCCATGGATGCTGTGTTTTTGCCTTAGTGAGGGCAGTTCTCACCTGGGCGTTGGAGATGTTTGGGGGCTACAATCCTCTGGAATAGATATCTCTCCTTTTGGGGGAGGGGAGAAGTTTGCACTGAACCTGTCAGCCAGTATGTTAGCAATGTGTGTAGGTTCAGTAATTTTCACATCATTTTGAACTAATTCTGAGCATATCTGGGAGTTTCCTCCTAGGTTTCTAACATAGCTAAAGAAGGCCTTATGATTGTCTTTAGAGTCCTTGGCGATTTTCTCTCAAAATTTGCCTTGGATGATTTTATGAGAGCTCTTAGTTTTTACTTATAATGATCAAAGGTGTCTTACCTTTCAAGGATTTTGCTCTATCTTGTAGTAGCTTCCTCCTTTTGTTGTAGAGCTTGTTTATGGCTGGGGTCCACCAGACTGGGCGCTTGCCTTTGGTACAGAGAGTCTTAGTTTTGTTTGGGATTGCCTGATCCATGCAGTCCTGTAGGTGCTGGTAGAAGGCATTTGTAAGTGATTCAGCGGTTTGAGTAATGTTTACCACTGGCTCAGGGGCCTTAAAGGAGACCACACTAGTTTTAGAAGTGTGAAATCGGCTTTTGAGAAGTTTTTCACTGTGGTCTTTTTGTTTCAGGTGGGCGGGATGAGGACCTCCAGCGAGATTAGTTTATGATCTGATCTCACCAGTGAGGGTATACTTCCGGTGTTGAACATTTTGATCCCATGTTCGTGATGATGAGATCAAGTATGTTTTCACCTCTTGTGGGGATGGTGACTAGTTGTTCCATGGCATTTGAGTTTATGAACTCCAGGAATCTTTGGGTTAGAGTGTTAGGGCTTGAGGAGTGTTCCCAGTCTATATTAGGGTAGTTGAAGTCACCTAGTATGATGGTGTTTGGAGATACATTTATCCTCCAATGTTTTCAGGAAGGCCATGTGAGGTTCCTGAGTTTGAGAGGGTGGCCTGTAACATGCTACAAATTGCAGAGCAGTCTTGCCTATGGTTAATTGCACCTGGATGGTCTCAGATGCATCGTGCGTTGCCACCAACCTTGAGGTGTGGGTGTCCTTTATGAATATGGACACCCTCCTTTCTTGGTGTTGTCCAGATTTTGGGGCGGGCGTATGATATGAGGTGAAACCTGTTAGTGCTGGGGTGCTCTCAGGAGCCTTGAACCAGGTTTCTGTCACAGCACAGACATCGATGTTCTCCATATTGAGAAGGGCCTCGAGTCGTGCATCTTGAGATTGAGACTTCTGGCATTGAGCAGCATTACCCTTAGTTTTTCCTTTTTGGTGTTCTAGGGTGGTAGGTTTAGAATTTGAGCCTTGCCTAAAAAGGCACTATGGGGTGGCAAGAGCCTTTGCCAATATCCGGAAGCCCAGGGGTGACAGGTGCAAGCCGTCCCTTAGAAGCAGCGTGGCTTGTCCAGCATGTCATCCCAGGCAGACAGACATTGGATCCCCTTTGAATGACACCAGAATTTAAGCCAATTATTAAAGCTGATCATCTTATCACTGTATTGTGGCATCATTCTAGGTGAAGGTAGGATACTGCTCAAGGTCAGGGTCATACCTGCCTGGGCTACATAATCAGAGAGCTCCTCGGCGTCCCTTTCATGTAGTCCAAGGAGGTGCGTCTCAGGTCGTTGACACCAGCGTGGACAATGACTGAGTCGTACTTGTACCTGCTGTTGAGAGACCTGAGTGCTTGCGTTATGTGGCGGATTCTAGCGCGACAGGCAGCTTACTGTGACCTTCTCCTTACTCAGTCTGGTGGCGGGACGTCAGTGTGTCTGACTATGGAATCACCAATGACAAGTGTGTCTGGCATTTTGTTTGGCCTTAAGGGCTGTGACTGTTTGACACTCTGACTGTGTGGTCTATGTGTTGCATGTGTTGGGTCGTGAGGTGGTATTTGTTTGGGTGTCTGCTTTGGTGGCCTCTGCTGTTTTGGTAAATTTTGACCAGAGCCTCGAGTATGTCTTTGTGTGAGTATGTGTATGATTTGAAGTTGTGATGGTACCATGTGTGACTGGGTATGTATTGTGTGTGGTTGCCTTCTCCTCCTGTCTGGTCTTGCCAGTCCTATGTTGAGAGAGCTCAGCCTCCAGTTTGGCCGTATAGTTGCATCTCTCGCATGTATTTGTGTTTTGTGGGAGAAGGAGAGGATTGTCTGTGTACATGAGGCAATTGTAACATTGCCTCAATATTCCCAGGTTCACCAGTTGAGCTGGAGAGGACACTAGCAACTGATCCCTCGACATACTAGAAGTAGTAGATAAAGAACTTTCAAAGGACTCCGGGGAAGTGGGTTTTGGGCTGGTGGGGTACTATCTATAATAAGAGTGCTTTATCAAGGTGCAAGTACTGTAGGAGTAAGTGCTAGGCTTTACAGATAGAGAATAGTCTACTTGGGAATCAAGTAGAGATGAACTTTTCAGTTATAGGATATGCTGGTTAGATCAGCAGTACAGTTTAAGGTGTTTTATAGCAGGGGCTGAAGGGAGCTAGGAATTGGCCCAAAACGACCAATGGACTACTAGTTTCTGGCTGAAACTTCACCAAATCGGACAAAAAGGCCGCTCAGTGCTTCCCACTCCCACTGGTAAGCAAAGAAACTTCCCTCCTTCCTAATAAGGCAATGGATCAGTAACAGGAACTAAAAACAAAGCCCAGGGATCAGCAACTCTGAAACTGGACTACTCTAGTTCAGTAAAGTGGGAAAACAAGAGATTTTTGTTTTATTACAGAGATAAGGAAAAAACAGACAGTAAATGCTATAAATGCTGTAAATCAGCTGGCACTTTAGTGTGTAGCCTACAGAAACAATTTGCAACAATTAGTAACTTAAAGTGCAATAAACAGTGTAAAATGCAGAAATCACTTAAAGTAGCAGTAAAACAGATGAAATGCAGTCGCTAGCTTAATAACAGTGGGAAAGCCACAAAAATACTTATATCTGGTAGAAAGTCACTCTTTTAGCTCTCTGCTGCTTGGATCACTCTGCAGGCCACCACGAGGATCTGTGCAGAGTTGGTACAAGCTGGAAAACACGTGTTTAGCGTGTTTTATAGCAGGGGCTGAAAGGAGCTAGGAATTGGCCCAAAGCGACCAATAGACTACTAGTTTCTGGCTGAAACTTCACCAATTCGGACAAAAAGGCTGCTCAGTGCTTCCCACTCCCACTGGTAAGCAAAGAAACTTCCCTCCTTCCTAATAAGGCAATGGATCAGTAACAGGAACTAAAAACAAAGCCCAGGGATCAGCAACTCTGAAACTGGACTACTCTAGTTCAGTAAGGTGGGAAAACAAGAGATTTTTTTTTTTTTTTTTTTTTTTTTTACAGAGACAAGGAAAAAAAACAGACAGTAAATGCTATAAATGCTTTTAAGTGGCTAGCACACTTGAGTGTGTTAGCCTACAGGTAAAATTAAGCAACAAATAACTTTTTAAGAGTGCAAAACAGTTAATCAACACAAAACAGTTTAAATAGAATGCAGAGCTGTATAAACAGGCTAAGATGCAGTCGCTAAGCAGTAAATATTCAAAAGCCAGAAAAAAATACTTAAATCGGTTATAGCAAATACAGTTATAACAAATGCTCTGAAATATACTGTATATTTCCAATATGTTTGAGAAGGACAGTCAGAACACAAGAAGGTTCAGGCGAAGAAGAAAAAAAAAGTTTTGTTTTACTTTTTGAAAAGGTAAAAAGGAGGAACAGAAGGCCTTATCAAATGTTCTCTCTGTATTAAGAAGAATGAGCTAATGACACTAGACTGGGAGGTGTGTCACAGTAGGGGCAGGCAACTGCAAAGCCACCAAGTATAAGAGCAAGACACCAACAGGGAGGGAGGGTGGGACAAAATAGCCTAAGACAACAAGCTATGACAGTTTTTAAACAGAAAAAGATTTCTGAAGATTCTGAATAGACAAAGTGCTTTATATATATTAAATTATAAAAACAGTAATCTGTTAAAATAATCAAAAATACTTATATTTTGTAGCTCAGTTGCTTGGTCAAACAACTTCTCCAGCCTGCACCAAAGACCAGAACAACAACTTTTTACAAGAACACAAAAGAACCAGCCCCACTAGCCAAGAGATAATTACACAGAGTAAATGTTTCAGTTTATACAATAGCCTAAGACAACAAGCTATGACAGTTTTAAACAGAAAAAGATTTCTGAAGATTCTGAATAGACAAAGTGCTTTATATATATTAAATTATAAAAACAGTAATCTGTTAAAATAATCAAAAAATACTTATATTTTGTAGCTCAGTTCTGGTCAAACAACTTCTCCAGCCTGCACGAAGGGCCAGAACAAGAACGTTTTTTTTACAAGAACACAAAAGAACCAGCCCCACTAGCCAAGAGATAATTACACAGAGTAAATGTTTCAGTTTATACAATAGCCTAAGACAACAAGCTATGACAGTTTTTAAACAGAAAAAGATTTCTGAAGATTCTGAATAGACAAAGTGCTTTATATATATTAAATTATAAAAACAGTAATCTGTTAAAATAATCAAAAAATACTTATATTTTGTAGCTCAGTTCTTGGTCAAACAACTTCTCAGCCTGCACCAAAGACCAGAACAACAACTTTTTTTACAAGAACACAAAAGAACCAGCCCCCACTAGCCAAGAGATAATTACACAGAGTAAATGTTTCAGTTTATACAATAGCCTAAGACAACAAGCTATGACAGTTTTAAACAGAAAAAGATTTCTGAAGATTCTGAATAGACAAAGTGCTTTATATATATTAAATTATAAAAACAGTAATCTGTTAAAATAATCAAAAATACTTATATTTTGTAGCTCAGTTGCGGTCAAACAACTTCTCCAGCCTGCACCAAAGACCAGAACAACAACTTTTTTTACAAGAACACAAAAGAACCAGCCCCCACTAGCCAAGAGATAATTACACAGAGTAAATGTTTCAGTTTATACAATAGCCTAAGACAACAAGCTATGACAGTTTTAAACAGAAAAGATTTCTGAAGATTCTGAATAGACAAAGTGCTTTATATATATTAAATTATAAAAACAGTAATCTGTTAAAATAATCAAAAATACTTATATTTTGTAGCTCAGTTGGGTCAAACAACTTCTCCAGCCTGCACCAAAGACCAGAACAACAACTTTTTTACAAGAACACAAAAGAACCAGCCCCACTAGCCAAGAGATAATTACACAGAGTAAATGTTTCAGTTTATACAATAGCCTAAGACAACAAGCTATGACAGTTTTAAACAGAAAAAGATTTCTGAAGATTCTGAATAGACAAAGTGCTTTATATATATTAAATTATAAAACAGTAATCTGTTAAAATAATCAAAAATACTTATATTTTGTAGCTCAGTTCGGTCAAACAACTTCTCCAGCCTGCACCAAAGACCAGAACAACAACTTTTTTACAAGAACACAAAAGAACCAGCCCCCACTAGTGGCAGACATTAAAAACAGTCACAAAGCCTCCTATAGTTATATCAAGAACCTCCACGGCAATACCCAGATTTGCTCTGAGTTATTGCACAATGGTAACTCCTATACTGAGCCAACAGATATTGGCCAACAGATTCAGTGCCAGCTTTACCCCAAAGGACCAATCACAAATACTGGAAGAATGCCAGGCACCCAGCATTACTGCAGCACAGGTTAGAGCTGCACTGTCCAAGGCCAAGAATACAGCTTTCATGGGACCCAGTAATATCCCTGGCTGTGTTCTTACATTAACTACAAAACAAACTGGCGCACTGCTACAGTCATCCCTCTCCATAAAGGAGGAGCGACTACAGACTCTGGGAATTATCATCCCATTAGCCTGACAAGTCTGATATGTAAAGCTATGAAGTGCATCATCGTGGACCTGATTAACAAAGATATAAGAAATCTCCAAACTCTAGACA